>NC_135083.1:25815000-25997500 GCF_051107435.1 Chaetodon auriga
CAGTGTGTGTCTGGCTGTGTGTATCATCAGGTGCTTGTGGATACATTATTATGTTGTGGTTCAAGTATGAAACATATGGTAAATTTGAAGGATGAACATATTCCCCAGTGTGTTCCTTTGGGTTTATACTTCAGTATCCTGAATGACTGCCTCAGAATGACTGAATATCTGGACTCCATTTCCAGCGACAGTACACTGAGGTTATTTTGTTTAGTATCTCTGTGAGTGGGGTTGGGGCTCTCAACTGACATCAGCTGTTCTCATCGGCTGATCACATCTCTCCAATAGCAGAGCGACAGACAGTAATCTTGCTGCTGTCTTTTTAAATATGATCCTCTCTCACCACCTCTCTCTTTTGATGACGTGGTCGGGGACAGGGGCGGGGCTTGCAGACAGGCAAGTCAGGCAGTTGCTTGGAGCCCCCAGCCACTAGGGGGGCCCTGGCCACTTATTTACAACAATGATTATTGGTAGGCCTGGGCTTTCAGGGACCTCTGTCGGTCCCTGGACCTCACCTTGAGAACCACTAATCTATTTTTTCAGTATTCATCTCAAATGTCCCAGAAATTGTGAATTTATGTGTGCAAAAATAAAATCTTTGCAGCGTGCACAGTTGGGGTGGGGGCCTCAGGGATTTCTTGCTTGGAGAAGAGTGGGCAGTGAAAACACAATAGAGCTCAGGATCTAGAGTTTGAGAGTATGTCCGTTGGTTGTATTGCTGCAGGTGTCTGGTCACTTGGGATGCAAAGATAGTGTGGTATGTATAAAATCTGTTACTGCCAAACCACAAGGCCAGATCAAGTAGTCATCCAGCTCTGTGGTGGGGGAAAGCTGGACAAATTATATCACTTTACAAGGAAAGGCAAATTCAACTGTGAGTTCTTCGGAGCAGAGTTGTCTTTTTTCAAGTCAAACGAGCCGAGGGGAGTTTGCAATTCCCTTGGGATATGTGGATTACATGTAGATGGATGAATCAATTGAGCAAGGTCAGCATAGTTACTGGCAAGGATCTGACGTCTGAGCATGGGTGACACGGGGGAAGGTTGGATTGATGTGGGCACACTGGAGGCAAAGCAGTGGCTTAAGTGAAGCTCTTAGGCACAGGAAGGCACTGGGACCATCTTCTAGTAGAGCTGTGGGTAGAAGGGCTGCATTTAAGGTTAGATGTGTAACATTGGATACATGAGTGGTAGGGTTAGGGGAAGGGAGGGACGAAGAAACAGGAAGAAACAGATGGTATTGGTTGGTGACACCAGCTGAGCATTGTCACTGTGCTGATGCTGGGAACCTGAAAGTGCTCCAGATGCTTGGGAACGGAGAGTGATGATGATGTTTTGCTGGGACTCCTTGAGATGTTTGGGTGATTTGCTGTCTGAGAGCAACAAACAGCTACTGTCCATGCAGATATGTTGATAAGCTGGGGGACGGCTAGAACATTGCCAGGGTGGGTGTGCATAGCAGTGGCTTCACCTGTCTCTCGAGTGACTGGACCTGGACTGTGTTGGAGAGTGGCATCTGGGAGGGACAGTTACAAACCATCCCTCTGTCTGTCCGGGCTTTCTGGCAGGAAAAGAAGAAATAAGTCTGGGGAGAATGACTGCAGTGGTGAGAAGGTTTTATTTTGGAGCATCCAAACAGGAGTCAGGGTGGTGGAAAGTGGAAACTTAGGAAAAAGGAAAAGGAGTGGGGCACCTGGTACATGTTGAGGGTTGAGGGGAGCGGAAAGGAGGCTTGGTGACAACACTGTGTATAGGATGAACACTCTGCTGCACCATTTGTGGATTCACTGCAGAGGATGCCATGGATACCAGGAAATGGGAAAGAAAGCTATGTATGCATTTAAATATAAATGTTTGGCATAATAAAAAGAAGATGCACCTTGATTGTCTCCTACAGCTTTTACCTGCCACAGAATGTAAGCTGCATGCTTGTCCAGCATGACGCATGCGTCATCTCTCCAAGAAGCAAGTACTTGATCCATTGTTGCCATCTCTACCGGGTTTTGCAGGTACCTTAAAGTAAATATCAGAATGCGTAACAAAGATAGAACAGATCTACTAGTGTGAGAGGGCATTAAAAGTGACAACACATTGTGCCCATCACCAGTGATTGCTATTGTGTGTTCTGATGATATTGCTGATGATATTTAAGAAGAAACTATAATGTATGAATGTTAGCATTTGTCTGCTTTACTGTAGCAATTACACTCTGTTTCTGATGACTGTATATAGTTACATAACTAGTTCATTTAAAATAACTAATTTGAACAGTGAATCATTTTGAATTTGTAGTGTCTGAATGTTTGACCTTAGTGAGTCGTCTGTGGCCTGTGACCGGAGAACTATGTTAGTATGTATGACTTCAGTTAACCCCAACAATGAACAACTGTATAGCAATGAATTATTATTAATTGTCTTCTGCAGTGGCGTACGGTAGTTATGAAAGGCCCCAGTGCTCATCAGTTACTAGTTATGAAGCACACGTATCGTCTCATCACATGATCAAATAGACTTGACATTGGACAACATCAACATACATATCATCCAGCAGTCATCACTGAATATCTGTATGTGACAAAAATACCAAAGAAAATAAGAAATTCTTTATTTAATTTAATAGTTTTTTTTTTAAAAAATACTTTTTCAGATGTGTTTATGCACAGAGTTTTGGTAGTTTGTGTAGAATAAGCAAATTATTTTGTCATCGATTGTTACTGTTTTACCCAAAAAAGAAAAGAAAGACAGAAAAGCATTCTGGAGATGGGTTCTGCATTTTCAAGGGCATATATAGAATATGGCACCACTTTAAATGCAATGTGAGTCCTTTTTTGAAGACAGGCATATTTCAGGGGTGTCAATCTGAATCACTCACAAGAGCCCATTTTATGTGTTACAGTGGATAGTGATAAGTGTGTGTTTACACCTTTAAGATAGATAGATAGATAATTCATTCCTAAGGGATGAATTAAGTAAAGATTAGTGAGGACATTAACACAGAGATTAATGATAATAACAAGGAAAAAGTGTATCATCTTCATAAACATCTTTTATACAGCACTTTGTCACTTGGTGTCTTGACCTTTCATTTGTTCCTTTGTCTGGCCAATATCTCCGTAAAATAAAATGGAATTGAAAGTTAAATGTTCATGTAAGAAAACGTCCTGCTGTCAGACACAAGCACATGAAAACATCACAGAGCCATACTGTGACAGAAATAAAGGGGGAATGGTTTGATAGAAGTTAAAGGCCAAGAAGCATTTTGCTGAAGTAAAACAGTCCATGACTTAAGAGGAAGGTGGTCAAGGTGACATTATAGAGAAACATGCCATTACAGGTGAAGTTACACTATCAGGGGAATCTGTGTGGTTTGATGGAAGATGTCATGGTCATCACATGGACTGTGATGCACAAAAAGACATTTCCCAATATGTTGATGGGTAGCACACTGATACAGTCAACTGAACTTTTAATTTCGGCTTTAATTCAATAACATTTTTAACTCATTTAAACTTGCAGAATGAGAATCATGCAGAATGAGGAATCATAATTCTTAGGTCAAACTAGTAATTTCCCCTTGTGGAGTAAGGCCAACTGCCTGTACATGACTCGTTATTAAATGTTAAATTGTCATTAAATCACAAAATACATTGTTTGTAACAGCCCTTTAGAACCAACAGCAATTTGTAACAGTTTCAGAAAGCACAGACAATTGATGTCAAATGACACGTCAGATCAGAAAATACCTGTGCTGGTGACACTATGTGTAATTCTGAATGCCATATTTTATTATTATTATGCCATATTTTGTTATTTAATTTGGAGGACTTGTACCAAAACCAGGTATTAAGATTGTTAAGACACTAAATCATAGAGAACACATCTTTAAGTGGCAAAAACAGACTGCAGTGATGCACAGTGATAACAGAGTGTGGAAAAGGAGCAAACTCTCTGCTCATGCAGGAGCTGCTGCCTGATGGCATCTGAAGTTTGAACGTCAACGAGCATTATGTGATTTATCTTGACATGCTTTCAGACAAGAGACATGATGAAACACTAACATGTGGGACAAGGACTTTGTGATTAGTTCATGTCTAACATGTCCAGACTGTGTGGCTCTGAGTGACGTCCTGCTCCAATCTGTCCATTATCACATTTCTAGCTCAGGATGAGTGGCAGGCAGGAAAGCATCATTCTGTCGAGATATGACACTGACATAATCACATTATTTAGATTTTTCCCCCTTCTACCTCCATATGGGTTACTTTCACAGCTTGTTTGTAAAACTGATATCTTCAGATTTTCTGACATTCTATATGATCTCATCCAACAGAGTTTTTTTTTGAATAAAGTAAGCAAATAAAAACAAAGTTCTGACAATAACCATTCATAAAATGCTCACTTTCATAACACCTTACAATAACTCATAACGTCTGCACTGATACAGCCTATTTAACACATATTATGTTCTAGTTTTCCACTTGAATGAAATACAGAGACACAACAGTGTTTGACATTAACTGTTTCTACCCACAGCAGTGGAGCAACGGCCTCTGCTGTGGTACGGCAGCACCACTTGGACAAACCACATGCAGAACTGCAGTACACTGTAGTACTTGCACCTGTATGGCAATTTACTGAGTTATGATCGCTTTTGCTAATGATTATTTTGGATGTTGGTGCATGGTTGCCTGGCATAGTAAAGTAATTATTGAACAAAATTAAGTAATATTCTAATTCTATAAATAATAGTTTATTATAAATAATAAATAATAGTCCCTGTCATGTCTGTAGGGCAGGGCAAATGGGGCAGGAGGGGGTTAAGGTGAATGATCAGGCACCAGCTCCTCATAAAGAAAGGCTCTCCTATAAAAACTGAAGTCCAGTGTGACAGAGATGTATGTCTTTCTAGTTAATGATATTATTGCTGTCGCTAATGGAAGTAAAATTAGCTTGCTCGTATGTTTGGAGGTGTAACACAATATGTAAGCATAATTAATAAGACAATAAGCCCATCATACTTCAAACACACAAACTCACACAAGCAGGTTCTTTACAAATGAAATATTTATTAAACTACAAACACACACAACATACAAAGTAGTGAATAAATGCAACCATGAATAAAAGCAGTGAATATAGCTATAAATAATGAATTAAAGCATGAGTGAATCCATGAATACAGCGACAGACAACTGATGGCTGAATTAGGACATTGTAGACCATCTAAAGCAGTGAATGAGAGCCATTAATGAATGAAATCATCTTAATGCACGGTTCAGCAGCTGAGAGGTTGCTGGGGAGCGCAGGTGAAATATTTTAAGCAATTCCACATTATTACCAGATTGATGAGAGATCTGACTTTCTCAATAGTTCAGAGCGTCAGCCCACAGCAGTGTCTATCACTGTTTGGTACAGTTTGGAAGATTTTCCTCCTTGTGTAAAAAACAAAATATTACCAACTTTATAGATATAACAATGATAGAAGCAGGCATAAAATGTACAAGGACAGGCAGAGGAAAGATGAGGATGTACAAAATGTGACATGATACACACAAAAACAACAAACAAGATTGAAATTATAGTCATAATAATGATAACATTAATAACATCATGCAGTTGCTATGATTTCAATTAGTGTTTTGGGAAAATCTGTTGAAAATGTATGTGAAGAAGAAGAATAGTCTTAAAACAGATTAATAAATGGCTGGAGCCCTCAGGACACTTGCAGCTGTACTATCATACTGAAGGTCTGTCAGTGTCCTTGAGTTTGAGAAATAAGTAGTATCAAACAGGAAATTGATATCAGGCTTGTCATTATATAACCTGCTGTAGATTAAAGATGATATGGTTGATGTGACCTACTCCAGTTTGTAAGGCTTATCAGAAAGGACATAATGGGTTTGTATGACTGAAACTTATGGAGTAAAATGACAGACTCCCTGTTCCGACTGTACAGATTTAGATATGATGGAGTCCAAAGTCCACAGTTACAGTCCAGATATGAGAGAGAACTATGCCAACTTTGAAAAATATTAGCGATGTTTGCTGTGAATCTGTGTGGTTTTAATTTATTGATGAACAGTCTTCCAGTGTGGATCTCCTTCTCTGTGTGCATCAGGAATTACATAAAATGTTCACCAGAAAATATGTTTGCATCTATCAATCAGTTTGATACTTCAATTAAGCGCAATTTCTTTGAAAGGCATGCCATATAAAGATAGCACTACATCAGCTGAAATAATAAAGGTTCTGAAACTGAGCTCCTTTACAACTCAAGGCACAAAGGTAATAATGTTAGCTACCTGCTATCTGACAAACCACCTGTACCATAGCCTGAAGGTGGCTGCTATCTACCTGCTCTAATCTCATCATGAAGGTGAATGAGCAGGCTGAAGTTTAAAGAGGAGGAAATGCTTAGAAATATGACACAATTAATATAACAAGTTCAGCTAACCAGACTCAGACTTAAACTTTGAAGCTCATGCTGGTGCAGGATCTTGTTCCCTGCTGGTTACTCAGATATCAAGAAGATTAGTTCCTGCATTTCATTTCTTACTGCAGGCAGTAAATAGTGCTCTATGCAGTAAATAGGGAGAGATTTCAGACAAAGAATATCTAAACTTTACTGAACAGCATCCACTGTGGCCACAAGTGGGACTTTCATGATAAGAGCATACTAAATTTCCCAAGATTCTCTTGACTCAGCTGCTTAAAAAAAAAAAAACATAAAAAAAACATGTCACCTGCTACTTTATTGATAAAACCATTTACATATTTATCAGTGATGAACTCACAGCATCAATTGTGTTGTTTCTTTTTATCTGTCTGTTGCTATTTATATGCGATAAGAAGCCACAGAGACCGAATAATGTCTCACTTTAGTTTCTCTTCCTCTCTTTGTCATTCTCACATTTATCCACTGCCACTCTCTCTTTCTGTCTCTTGCTCTTTCTCAAAACTAAATATAAAAGACTGCATTCATATTACAAATATTCAAGTTTACTCTAAATGAACAATGGAGCAATGATACTGACATCATGTGACAGCGGTGTCAGTAATGGTTCAGTTCCTCACCTGCAGTCTGTCTTTAGGCAAATGATTCATCACTGAATGTTCAGTTCACGAACATGATCTGTCAGTAATAGCTTAATCCACTAGGGGGCGCCAGTGTGCACCATTGTCCACTCAGAGCTTTCTGTACATACTTAAAATTACTTTGTAAGGTATCAAAGGGCTTTTATCAAATGATATTAAAGGCTGTAAAAAGCAGCAGGACAAGGGGCAGCAATATGCTTAAGAGCTTCAGAAATAATCCTAATGTTGGATTACATGGCTTTGCACCCAATTTTCTAAAATCACTCTTATTGACAGTCAGATGACCACAATTGGCATTAAGCTTGCAGTGATTTTAGGGGGAAAAAAACATAAAGAGTTAGGTACCATGAGAGTACAATATCAATTAACATCACAGTGGAGGTAAAATCTGATGTAGAGCCCTTCAAGACCAAACAAAAAAGCCTAATCATTCTCAAGGCCTGTAATGCATCACTTAAAGGCCCTGAAAACATATTTTCTTAAGAAGCTTTTTACTGTGCTGATGCACTCCTACCTCACCCATTGTTTTCTGAAAGAGTTAGGACAGTTTTGGTTATGGCAAATTCAAGATTTCTGTGTGTCTCATTTCTCTGTGCTTGTCTCACTAGTTTGAAGTCAGCTCGGTTGGAAAAGCGTAATGTCATGCAGGCCCGTGCACCCCTGAGCAATATTTGAATCAAAATCTGATGACAGTCGTTGTGTTAATGATGAATCAAACCTGATCAAACCACACTGAATGGTTGCAAATTTCCACACATGAAAAAACTTGATGTTCACCAGCAGATGCAGCAGCTGTCCACATTAAAACTATATGTAAAACTATACTCATGGGCAACAGAACAACTCAATAGTTCACTGTATTATCATCATACATTTCTTGTCTTTGTTCACAATTCTAATTTTTAAATAGTGACATTAATCATCAATCATTTTGTCATGTCTCATCTAAAGCATGAATAAAAACATAATCATATCACATAAAGGCACTGCCAGTGTAACATACACTATCTTTTCCTCATTATAACAACGTCTGGAAGTGTCTTATAATAACATCACACCAACGTATCACATTATTTTGAGAAAAGTGTCTTGTTTAAATGAGATAAGTCAGTATGTTGTAAACATTTCTTGTTTTAAGATGCATCAGTTCTGGGTAATAACAAGTATGTTTTTGATATGACACAAATTGTTTGGATCATTCAGTCATTAACTGCGTACCTGTATTGGACACTATCTTAAAAGCCTCCTGCCCTAAAAATGACAGCCTGGACAAATAATGAGGTGTGCCAGTGGCTTGAACAAGAGGGTTTGGCTGCCTGTGTTGGTGAGGTGGTATAATGCATTATTGATATCCACGTTGTCCTTTTTCTTGGTTAAAACATAGATTTTTAAAATGATGGATGACCACAGTATATCTTCTATGGGATTCAATCTTTTTTTTGCTTTTTTGTTTTTGTTTTTTGCAGTGCTTACAGGATGTTGTACCCATTTAACCCAGTTTACAAAGTGGAATGGAAAGGAATGAAAAAGGCATCATCCTCCCTGTTACAAGTCAGTGTACCATCAAAATGATTTTGAACCAGTTATTAAAGCAACACATAATGTTGCTTTAATGGAAACATGCACTGCTGTGATGTGGTCAGTCGTGTCAAAAGCTGCCTAAAAATTGAATTCTTTAACTTTATACAGAGAAACATACTTTTGCCTTTATATTTGGCACAATAATGTCATTCATTATATAGTTAATTTCGATATTTGTGTAAAAATGCAAAAACATGTTTCTTTAATCTGCATAATCTCCATGTGCATACATGAAATACAGACTGAACGTGCATGACTGAGAGTGTTTGACACAGTAATTGAAAATATTAGCAGTTAATTTATGTTGACAACAACATTTTAATAGGATCCATTTTAACTCTTGTTCAGATACCACTTGAAGCGGAATCAACATTTCATTGTACATTGGCCTCTCTCCTGCTTGAACATTACTACCTAGAGCTTTGGATAGGTCTTCCAGGGTGAATCGTGGAAAAAAATACAGATGGATTTTTCTCCACCTTTGAAGACAATGAGCATTTCTCCTCTCAGGAGTAAATCTGCCAAGAAGTTTCTTTGGATGCCTGCAACACTGGCCCTAGCAAATCCATGTTACTTTTCTTGACTGATGCAACCAGACTTTCTTTTGAAGCCCAAATCTGTGCAGCTCTTCTTTTCTTCAGCAATATAAAGGATCCTTTAAAAAGACTCCCTCTCAGCAGCCCTGTTTCCCAATACCCAGCTACACTACTGGCCTTCAGCTCTGTTTGCTGACCTCTGTTGTGATCTAGCAACACAGCTGACAGCCAAACCAGCTCAGGAAGCACTGACTGTTCCTGCCACACAGACTGCAGCTCGACTCTGTGTCCAGGTTCTCAACATGTTCTGTCCAACTTGAGCAAGGTCAATAGGAAGAAAAAGAAAACAGCCCCTGTGCAAATGGAGAATTTGTGTTCTGCTAGCCTGTCCTGCAAATGTCTTTTGTTCTTCCCACATAGAAAACATTTGCAACTGGGATATTCTATCCCAGGGCTCCCCAAAATCCAGATCCAGAGCAAACAGCTACGACGGTGAACACCCTCTGACATTTACATTTTTGCAGTGCTTACAATGGTTTACACTTGTTCATCCTGTAGAGAAAGGCATCTCCTAAAACTAATTAATGGCAGTTTAGGGAAGATGAGACAGCATAGCATCACTCTCAATAATAACCTAATTCCTTTTTTAGAATCTATTTAATGTTTTCTGCCTCTGTACTGTTGTGACAAATACTCTATATTTTTTTGTGTGGGAGCATTTTTTGTCTCAGAGTCTGTCTGTCCAGGTGCTTGGCTCCAGTGTCTACTTTCTGCAGTAGTGGTGTTTCTATATCCCTGTTCCTGAAAACTTGACACAATTTCCTTCAATTCAGCCAAAGACTTTCTTGGTCACAAATTTTCTGCTCTCGTTGGAGCTGCACAGCCATTAGACATGTTCTTTCTGAGCCACTTGGGATCTCAGCTCCTGGCATGTAGTATAGTAAATGGCATAATCTAAATATAGATTATACAAAGCCCTTTGATTGTCTTTAAAGACCGCTAGATATACCAAATGCATGCTCTCCTTGTTGTAATCTAAAGACAGCTTGATGTTAGGGTTAATACTAAAGAGATGGAAAGCTTGTAGCTCTGCCTCTGACACAAACCAAAACAAGCAAACATCATCAATGTCCCCACCAGATAATGTGCTGAAAAATGCTATTAGTCCATTCTCTCAGTTACAATGAGGGGGCATTTCAACCATTTCCTGGTTGAGCACTTTAAAAGTGTTGCAAGGCTGCTTGAGCAAAATCAATGTTTTCCATTTTTTCCCCATCATTTGGATCATTTGGAGCCCAGATCATTTGGCATCTGTTGTGCAGTATGTGTCCACACACAAACCCACTTAATAGCTGCAAAACAGCTCCTGATTTGCATGTGCAAGTATTCAAGTTCATGTCCTCTCCCAACAGATCTATTTATGACTGAAGTCTTATCTTGCACAATACTCCTACTGGCCATGATCCCCACACCATCATCCACACCACATATAAAAAAAGATATGAAAAAAAAAACCACAGAACCTCAAACTCAGTAAAGGAGAGAGGAAGTCATTGACTCTTTCACAGGGAGGAGTGAACACACAGTGGTAGTGATATTTCCGTAAGCTTTCACAAGTGTCCCTCCCTCGAGTAGGAGCATATCTAGTTGTAGTCACGTAGCACTGTCTGGTAGTGCCGTTCGTAAGCTTCATTGCATTGTTTAGTTCGATTAAACCTTTAGAGATTGAACGGTGACACAGGCATCATGGCATGATCATGGCTGCTGTTGTGCATCCTGCCAAATCCTCCCCTTAAGGCTCTTCTCTGTAGCCAGGAAACAATTCTCTTTCTCCTACACTGTCTGAGAGAGCTGGGCCTCTCCCACTCATTTACATGTGGCCACTTCATGCATCTTGGATGGATCACATAGCTATCAGATAAACCAAGTGTACTTGAACTCCAACAAGGAAGCATTTGGGAAACATTCCTGCCAAATGCTGAGAAGGTGGAGGTTCATGCATGTATCCATCACTCCAAAACATATATGTAATTTTTACAATACCACTGACTGTATCAGTGAGTGGTCTGTACAAGCAGCCACAAATGGGCCTCACCTCTCTGTGCTGATGGCAGCAAAAGTTACTCTGAAATTAGCTGTCTTCTTTATCTCTGTGTCATTAATGATAAAAATGGACAAACAAATCTTTTCTGCAGGGACTTTGTCAAGTTTGGTATTTACAGGGTCTGCACTGATATGAATTTTTCCCAGGAAATGGCTGCAGCCCTTCACACAAGTCTGACATTAACGAAAAACATCACCCCCTCCTGCCAACTCGCTATTCCCAATTGAGATGGAGGCTTTACAGCAAGCTCCATATCAATGTGAACACTTCAGTCACCACAGATTCACTCATTCATGTACTATGCACGTGACAGTAGATTCTTGGTTATTTAGGGAAAATAATACACAATTATCAAAGTAAATCAACTAAAACACTCAATGATTTCATAACATATCAGTTAAATATAATCTTCAACCTTTTGGGTGGATAATTGTTTTTCGCTGTAGTTTCACTCATTATTAGCGCATCCTGTTAGTGTGCCCTGCACCCTTGTGGCCTATAAGGTGCTCAACACACAGTACTACCCAATATTTGGAGGTTCAAGATGGTACCAAGCCAACATAACACTCAAGCTAGTCTGCAATGTTGTAGCATTCATCTGATACTTGGTCACTGCAACCACTGTATGATTTGTGTGGGTAAAAGTGATATAAGTGGGTTCCTATGGATGAGCAAAACAGCATACAACACCCTCTGTTTTTAGACCTTTGATTCAGAGATGGAAAAACTTCCCAAAAAATCCCTAAGAGCAACAGAGGAGGGATCCCTCTCCCACAACAGACTGACATGCATGTCGTGTGTGTACAGAAGAGACCAATGTAAGGAAATTACAGCATTACAATCATGATAGCAAAATTATGAATAGACTGAAGAATAGATCTGAGAGGACACTAAGCAAGTGTTGCCAAACAGACCTGAGCCACACGACGTCCTCTCCACCATGTCACCTGGAAGAGAACTGAGAACACAAACATACAAGAGCTGAGCTGAAGCCCACCATTCACACAGAGAAGAGAGAGGAAGAGATATACAGTGGGAGAGAGAGGACAACATACACTCAGAGACAAGAGGAGACGCTCAATCTCCTAGAGGATGAAAATCCAAATCCAGAACATCTGGAATGAGGCACTGACAGGACAGGTCGATGATCCAGCACGGAGACGCCAAGTGGAAAGAGAAGACAAGGAGGACAAACCAGAGAGAGCGCACACAGCTGGGCTCATGGGACACAAGCAGATGGAGGGTTAGAGACATGTAATGTTTTTTAGAAAATTTACAGCTTTCTTATTGGCAGAAAAAACATGGACCAACATTCACAATGAGAGATCAATTTTGACAATACCGACAATGAGTCCAAAATGAGCTTTCCAGTGACAGTAGTTCAAAAACCAACCCTGTGAGCAGTCACTAAGTTGATTTTGTGAACATGCATGAATGAATTTCATTCTGCTACTTTGATTATTCTCCATGGACTTAAAAGTGGATTCTGAGTACAGTCAGACTCATAATGGACAGTTTAAAAAAACAAACAAAAAAGAGATATTATTTATTCTACACGTTCTTCTTCCCTGACAAAACCTGCTTCCTACATTACCCACAATGCAACTCAACCACACAGTTCTGCTGGAGATTGAGGTGTGTTATGTTAGCAGTGGCTGTAGCCTGGAGCCTCTAGCCTGCTGTAGAGATGAGGAGCTCTTTCATTTTCAGACTTGTAGTCTTCAGCCCCAACAGTCGCTGACTCAAGTGACATCACTAGCAGACTTCACACAGCTCCCAAAAGGCTTTATACAACTGTTTTCACATGTGCAATAGCGCTCCCCAACACCCTGAAAGACAAATATCTATGGAAACATTACATTTTTAGATTTCATCTGACTTATTTGATAGTCTTTAATTGAATTCATTGATAACATTATTGGACTTATTTCCATTTGAAGTTTGATTTCATTTGTGAAATTCAGATTTCCTCACCCACAGAATGTTTTTTTTTTTTTTTTTTTTTTTTGATGTGCTACAGTTTTTGGAGGACGGAGGTTTGGAACTGTTGCTGCCCACTGAGACATTATGATATGAGCTTCTACACTACAAATAGACCCCAGCAGCCTCAAAATGACTCGCTCAGAAGGAAAATAAGATTGGGCAGGTTATTTGGTTGGACTGCTAACGCCACTGCTTACACACAAAACAGTGAATATATCCAATTTCAAGTAGTGCATGGACTAACTGGCTTCAAAAGCTGCTGGACAGGTTTCACTGCGCAGTGCACAATACGCAGACAAACACATGCACGTACACACACCCAAATTGTGTCAACTGCGTCACTTCATGCTGGTTTAACATTGAAAGAGGAAATCCCAGCCTGAGAGTGAAGTCCGTCGGCCATACATTTCAACGGTGCACTTCCTCATACATGTGCACTTGCTGCTTCACTGTTACTGTCAACAGTCACAGTGCCTGCTTAACCTGTGGATGAGGACATTTCAAACCATTATTTACTGATGATGAAATAAAAGTCATAGTATTTGCACTAGATTCAGTGGATAAATACATTTCTCCTGTTCAATCGAGATGGACCAGGCACCACAGCAAGCACAGGTGGTGAGTGTGTTCCTTCTATAAACCATGCTCTTTGTGTTTTGAGTTCAAGGCTGCACCACTTGTTTACAGCAGTGATTAACCTGCCATTTTCATGATCAGTGTACAAATCGTTCACTGCTGTCAGTATTAGAAGTATGTCGCAAATGAAGGTGCAGTAATCTGTGCAATCATTAGCAATTTGGAAATTAGAACAGACAATTGCACACTAAGATTTGAAGACGGTAAACATTTATGAGACACTGCCCAGCATTTCCTGTGAAATCACATGACAGCAGGAATAGAGAACTTTGATCTCAACAACTTCACTTTTACTTCCTGTGGAAGATTTACATTATACACACCATTTTGATGCTGATTGTACAAGGGTAGGTGGGGGCGGGGCATGTGTGATTTCTCCAGACTGAAGCGCCGATAGACCCTTACATCTCCCACTTTTTGTTCATTGTGCATGCATTAGTTAGTAGCTAGTGATTACTTTATGATAACTTAATTAAGTAAACTACATTGTAGCTCAGGGCCTCAGGTTTATATAAATAATCTCAGGATAATGTAACAAACTACTGTACTTAAGTGCATTTTTGAGATATGTGTGCTTTACTGACATACATTAACCTGCTTTATTGAAGATGAACAGATAAGCCAAAGAAACACAGTGCAATTTTGTCGTAAATGTATGTGTTTGTGATTGAGTCATTGTGCAAATCACATTGAGTATTGTGTACTTATAGGTGTGGTCACTATAGCTGCCTGAGGCCATCTGTTCTTTGAAGTGAACAGTAAGCCAGAGGGAAGACAAGTGTGCACAGGTATAAAAGCAGTCCAACAGCCATTAGCCAGAGGCCAAAAAACATTAGCATTTTGCATTTTCCTGGTGTGCTTATTCAGGGCTACAGCAAGCCTTTTAGAGGCAACAGCAGGATCTGATTTCAATTAAAGCCTCTATGTATGGAGTTTCTATGTGACTATGGTGTCTTGTGTTCCGCACACAACTCTCTGGCTTTAATGGAATAGTTCAACATTTTAGGGAATATGCTTATTTGCTTTCAGAGTAAGAGAAAGATTAATATTATATGTCTCATGTCTGTGTGTTAAGTACAGACCTGTTGCCAGGACTTGTTTGGCCTAGTATAAAGACTGGAGGCAGAGGGAAACACCTAACCTGGCCCTGTCCAAAGTTCAGTCTCCCCACACCTCTAAAGCATTTGTATCATGTTTGTTTAATCATTACATAAACAATGTAAAAATGTTCATGGCTTTAGAGGGAGCTACTTGCTGAAATTTCTTGCAGACAACAGCTTGTCACACTAATTATGCAAAGCTTCCAGAAGTCAAATCATCATAAGTGTAGACATCTGAAAGGAGGGTGGGTTACCTCGCATAGCCTGCTGCCATGGCAACACAGACCCAGACAGGTTTTACAAAATAGATGGGTGGAGAATGCCCATTGCACAGTTTTTACTCCACACAGTAATTTGGTTGATTTTGATCATTATATGATTTTTTTCAGCTTGCTCAGGCCAAATGATCAACTTTGTACAGTAGATATGTAGAGGCCAGAGTGCCACAGGTTTGTTGAGGAAAATCATGGTTCTCAGAGCACAAACCAATATATATTATGATGATTCTGTTGCGCCAAAATGTTTTGTCTCTCAGGTTGCCTAGTGTTTACTTAGCTCTAATAGTTTGTTTGCTCCGCTGTGACCTCAGACACTCAAGTCAGCGTCTATGCTGGCTAATATCAGTCTACAGATACTGTTCTGTTGCTACCACTAAGCCACTGTTGTTGCTTTGTTTTGTTGCTACAGCTTTTATAGTTTGTTGGGCTACTGAACTTTATTTGAATACTCAACTGGAAGCTCATGCTGCATGTAGTGCATATGAGAATTACTGGTTCTGTATGGGAAGACATGACCACTATTTATAGCCAACTAAAATGACAGGACATAACGATGCCCTTTGGGAAAACTCCACAGCAATATAAACTACCAGTGTACGAGTGGAATGCATCAAAGTAGGGTTAGTAGAGCATTACTAAAATATTTGTAATGTTAGTTTGTTAAAGTAGTTTGATTTCTCCTTTGTCATTAGTGGAATTCCCATATTTTAGTTTCTGAAAACATTATCATTTGCTTTGTTACCACTAATTGATCTTTCATGGGAAAAATCTTGTAGCACAGGAAGTGATGAGTTTTATATTTCTTGTTTGTTTTGAAGAAATTAAAGAACAGCCGGGCTGTGAGCATGAGCAGTGAAGGAAAAGCCACCTACACAAAATCAAACCTCTTTACCAGAAAGGAATGACAAAAAAGGCAGCAGATGCCACAGTACAGTGACTGGGGCTGATTGTCAAACCAGCAGCAAACATGGAGGAGTGCAGTACAAAGCAGCACCACAATTACTGCTATGGAGAGTGAGGAACCCAAATGGCTGAAATCTCACTATCAATCCCCACTGAAATAACAGTCCATTCACCCACCCATTGTCTTAGGCCCTCGAAGTACCAGCATGTCTTCATCGGAAAAATGGCCAGAAAGGTTGTCTGTGCAAGCAGGTTATTACGACTCATACGTACGTTTATTGTTAGACGTCAATGTCTAGTGGCCAGAGTAATGAGGATGAGAGCAAAAGGTGAAGGTAGGAGGTGACATAGCATGAACAGCAAGAAAGCAAGAAAGCAGCAAGAAAGTATGCAAACTTAAGTTTTGTCATATGCGTGACATTAACATACTTATTTTAACCCATGCTCTTTTTCTAAACCTAACCAAGTAGTTTTGATCCCTAAAGCTATGTAAAAAAAGACTGTTTCACAATGGTAACAGCATGAGGATGAAGGTCGGCCTTCGTCATAGCAGCCTGTCATTGGTATTCTCAAATGGTAATAAATGTAATTTTGGAAGTCATTGGCTATCTACCTATTTCGTCATTTAAGATGTGTTGGAATGTAAAGAGCACTTGCATTTTCTATCAGTCCTTAGCAGCGCTCATATCAGGTTCCAGGAACTTGTACCCAAAGCAGGCACTGAACAGTGGAAACAAGCAACAGTATATCTATCTTCAGGCTCAGTTCAGGTTACGGTTTTGGTCTCTGTACAGGCATAATGGAAGCTACATATACTTCAAAAGTAAGCTATTTTCAGTGCAATGGGATAGACATATATGAGACTACCAATGACCACCAAAACAATATCTGTGTATATTCATGTGTGATGGGAGCAATGGAGGAAGTCAGTGGATCCACAGAGGGAGACCACTGTTTGTTTTCCCTTTCCTACCACCAGTCAATGTTGGTTTCATTTAACCATGACCATGATCATTTCCAAACCTTAACCAACTGTTTATTGCTGTAAACATGGTGGTGAAGGTCCCTAACCTTAACTTAGTGCTTATTTTAACCCAAACCATCATCATCTTTCTCTAACCAAGCTGTTTTAGTGCCTAAACCTAACTAAACCATAGACCTCAGACAATGTTGTCCTGCTGACAGTGGTGGTGTCAGATCAGAAGGAACCGTGCATTTCTAAAGGCCATTTACAAATTTTGTTTAATTTGAAGGGCTCGTTACATAAACACTTGAAAAATTTGGCCTGCAGGACCAGAGTTATGAAAAACACAATGATTCATCCTCTGTCCACCATCAACATCCACAGCAAATTTCACAACAATCCAGCTCTTAAAAATCTTGTGTATGAAGCTGAAGCAGATAAAATGAAAAGAGTTCATCCTCTGGTGATCAAGAACATTTATAGATAATTTCTTGACCATTAGTTGAGACGCATTTTACCAAAAGTGACAATTGTGACCTGACAGCAGCACTAGATGAAAAAGGGTCACAATTATCAGGGATCATCCTCTGAATATGCATATCAACCCTCACGGCCAATAGATTCCTTGAGACACTGACAGGCAGATTGAAAAACACATTTGTTTTTAATGTGAACAAGAACAGACTACTCTTTGTCTCCAGCCCACAAATTTATTTGTTTCATTTGCCAATTTTTATATTTCATTTAAATGCATATTTACTGGCTTTTCTCTCAGAGTTCAGCGCAGCAGCTGTCTCCACGTTCAAGGAGGAGTTTCAGCTTCTCATCTCTTCGTATTAAAAGTAAGACAACAGACCATACAGTACATATTCACACTGATATGAAGTAATTTAACTTAAGATAATACCTGTATCTCAGTTATCTTTTACTCATTGATAACTCTCATTATTTTCTGCAGAAAGGCACAACAGTTATGATGGCTGTGGTTTTACACGGCGTAGAGGGTTGCTGTCTTTTTCATCAGTAAGAGAGGCATCGAGAAAAGGTACAAAAATCTGCTTCTCTTAATATCTTAAGGTGATAACAATAATCATACAATTCTCATACAATAACATGACAAATCAGTTTGTTCCCTCATGAAGATCACCAACCGATCACAGATTTTAATGCAAACTTTGTAAACCTTAAATGCTTTTTTTTTTTTTTAACCCTAGAGTCAGTCCCAGATGAAGATGGAGCCTCACAGCTACATAAATCTCAGGACCAGGTGAAGACAGGTACTGTATGTCTGAGAGTACACATGGCAAAGCATGACTCAATACTACATGGGGCATAGCTTTCTTTAAGGCAGAGCATTGACGCCATGCTTGCATTGGCTGATCAGCATCAACTCTTTCATTCATGCTTCACAGTCACTGGCTCATTCATCAGCTGCTTGGCTACCAATGTCCAATCATATTCATACAGGTGTAGAGTGTGTTTTTTTATAACCCTTCTCACTGTTAAGGTGTGTTCAAACAGAGTGCAAAGGAATGAAACCGCATGACTGCATACAAAGTCAAAGGAAAGACATGATGTGAAATTGTCATTTGATTAAATTTCATGTTTGGTGTTCTGGCAATTTTGTGTTAAAAAGCACAAAGTTGTTTGTTGTCTTTCTGGGAGTTTATTCTTCCGCCTGCAGACAGACTCCTCCCTGCCGTCTCGAGTGTGACATGGCAAGAAAGAGCCCAGAGCAGGGAAAGTTGTCACGTTATACACAATACATTATCTTCTAAATAGGATGACATTACCATCAGAACAATGTCAGCACAATAGGCACGTCATAATGTGTTGTTCAATCAGGACAATGGTCAATCAGCAGCTTTGATCATGCAAGATGTTCCCTTAATCAGTAAATGAGTACATACATGGTGTCATGGGCAGCAGATTAATGCATACATACACCTCATCACAATCATTCTAACATCTTTTGTTGCAGCAGGTACCTCCATCATGATGTTGCAAATGGCAACAAACTGAATACCCCTAATTTTGCACTGTACATACCATGCAGTTTCACAAATGGTGACATAATGCCCTTTAGCTAATTCTGAAAAGTGAAATACATACATAATAGAAACTCATAAGAAATCATTGTTTTTGGCACTCTTTAATTGATCATAAAAGGGACACGCTACCAATTTCACGTCAAGGTCTATTTACTTGTCATTAGAAGTACTACTTGGCTTGTGAAACCAGTTGTACAATGTCTTATGTAGCTCTGGGGACCTGTTATGGTACATGGTACATATTTATTGCATTATGGAAAGCAATGGCCTTTTCTACAGCTTGACAAACACTAGGGAATAAAAGTCAGGCTTCGTGGCCTTTGCTGGTTTCTTTTTGAAGTGTATCACGAGTACCCCAATTTCTGTGAGTGCATTACTAAATGGCAGTGCAGTATCTCTATAAGCGCAGACAATATTCCTTCCTACTAGGGAAGGTAGTTGAGAAATAAGCTAACTATTATCCCTCTAAAAACTACTGGGATCATGGTTTCAAAGGCTACTTGACAAATGAGTTTTGTTTTATAGTTGTGAGGTAATTATCCTACTGAAGGCTCTGGTAGGTGAACAACATTTCTCTTTTTACAAGCTGAAAGCACCTACTAACACCATTTTCCAGAAACCTCAAACTGTCTAAACAGTCTTATCAAAGTGAAAGTAAGTCTGATATAACAGTCTGACGTTTAACAGGTTCCAATGAAGGTAAAAGCTTTCAGGCCTGCACTTACTCAAGGCGTTTGTTGTTGTTGTTGGCCTGATGAGCTCTATGACATCTTTTGGTCGAACTTAAGTTAACTGTTAGGACGGGAGTGCAGGGCATGCTGAGTGTGTTGTGGTGGGGGTGTCGCTGAACTACCCCAACACATTTTCCTTCTTGTGGTATATATGTTGGTTTTGTATGTCAAATTGTTTTGAACTCGATGCATGACTGACTTGCGTCAGTTTGTTGGCGGCAGGAAATTCAGCATAGGTCGTTTTTTTCCCCACACGCCTTGAACGCAGCACGGGAGAGGACCGCTTCGGCACGCTCCCAGCAGAGCTCTTTCAGTCTGTGAAGCACGCGGAGCCAGCGGTGAGCGCGAGCGTGGATGCTATGCGTGTGCGGGAATGGAGAATATAAAGTGCGATTGTCGTGTTGCTGAGTTTGCTGACAAAAACAGCTGAGAGTGCTACAGGTCGTGGAGTTAAGCAGCAATGAGTGAAACAGTAACGAGGAGAAGAAAAGGGCCCAGGTTGACGAACTTAAAGAGCAGATGGAGTGAGTACTGAACAGCTGACACAGCCGACGCTATTTACTATAATTTATTTGATTGACTGTGTCTCCGCGGATTTGGACCAACTGGTCACGTATCTACGTGACATTCAGTTTTGATGCCAGTGAAAGACAAGTAATCCGTTATATATGGATGTAAAATCTTCCGTTACCGTTGAACGGTGTTTTGTTTTACCTGTTGGAACGTGCATGTTGACCTAGTCTCGAGCAGGTTGTGCCTGCTTATATCCGGGTATCAAGTAGTGAACTACCACATGTCAATAGAAAGCGAGACTTCTACCAAAGTGTGTGTTGCCAGTTAACATACGACCCCCGATAAGTTATGTTTTTGTAGTTGAATCGCGCGGAGAAATAAACTGAAATAAAGTGCAGCATGGTGAAATATAAACATGCCGAATTGAATAATGGACTCCAGTGAATTGTTTTGTATGGCTGCGAGATGTGTACCTCAAACGACTAGGACTGCAACAAGAATTCACGTTACCAAGTGTAGTTTCGTTATTGGTGTTTCGTTGCAGGCGGACATTGGAATTTAAAATGATGTTGTATTCCGGTACCTCAATACAACGAGGTTCTAACAACGCGGCTCACCGTGACAATCAAAATTTGAGACTTTTGGCTGTGACAAGTGCACTCACTGTAGGCCCACTTCAGCCTGTTGCCCACGTTAGCAGCTGTAAACTTAGATGTTAGTCCAACTCTTTGCTATGTAATGGATTAATAATGGCTGCTTCATGGCTGGCTGCACATTAAGCCAAGAATGTGGCTGTTGATACTGAAAAGGATGACTGATTAAATTTATGAGCCAAAAGTATATGCTATATTTTGAAAATAACGGGACATATAGATAGATAAGTGGACATATTTGATTTGAAATCTGTAGGTTTCAAGTTTTCTGAGTGAAAAAGAACATGGAACAGGATTTAGGCAGTTTAAGTTGGCTCTTTGTGACTGCGCCATTCCTTCCCTTATAGAATTGACAGCATGGTGTTGTAACATGTTCAGCAGCCTCAGGGCATGAGGCTGCTGAACAGGACTGTTATTTACACCCACATCACAGCTGAACAGCAGTAGCACAACGGGCAAAGAGTGTAGGCTTAAGAACAACTTCTCTGATGTAGTTGTCTGTGTCCAGAGTAAATAAATGACACTACAACCAAAGATAATTTTTGATGTGTATGTTCTATGTTTGTCTGTGGCTAATTGAACGAGTTGCCCGTGGGCGTTGGGTGGGCCAACACTGCCATAGCTGTTAGCACAGGACACACACCTTGTCCTATCAACAGAGGTTGTGTCCTGCAGACTTGAGGCTTTAGTAAATGTTGTTATCAGGAACCTGGGAAGTGAGCCAGAGTGAAACCTGGACAATGTCCAGTGTTATGCTTCAGTTGGACAAATTCAGTTGAACTCTGTCTTCATGTACTGTATGCACTCACTTAGCTTTTCAATAAAACACATACGACTAAGTGGATGAGAAATGTCAGATCATGTTTGGCAGCAAGCCAAACATTGCAGCTATAACTACAAACCAACATGAATGTAGTTTGTGGTCACATGTTGCAAGTTTTATCTTAAAATGATTGACTTGGGATGTCCATGTTTTCTTGTAGAAAGCTGGTTTCCCCACTTGGGGTGAATGCAGCACAAGAAGGAAAATGATTTCCTCAGAGTCTGAAGTAAACAAATGATTCAGCACACTGTTAGTGCTGCAGTATACACAGAGCATTAATAGGAAAGACCACCTGTGTAGCAAAAGCGTTGTTGTGAGGCAACAAGGAGATGTTGATGATGGTTGGGTCAGTACATTGTAATTAGCCAATCCAAACAAATGCGACTGCACGTCTTATTTACAGTGGACAGCTGTGGGTGGGTGAATCTGCTGAAGTAATGATGATATGCTCTGCCACAGCCAGCCATGCAGTCAAATAATGTTTAGGTGGCAGTAGCTCAGTCCATAAGGACCATGGACTAGTTGATTCTTGTAGCTGGAGAGGTGCTGGTTCACCTCCAGGGCACTGCCTTTGAGCCAGGTTGGCTGGTACAGGTTTCTCTTTGTACCTGTGTGTGAGAAAAATACTTCTCAGAGTGTAAAGATCAATTCATTAATGAAGAAATCCTTTTTCTTCTTAGCTTCTTTATTCTACAGTAAAGTATAAATAAAGTATGTGTGATATCAGCAGAGTCCACATTGATGCTTCTTTGTCTGCAGAGATGTTGCCTATCAGTGTTCAAATGCAGCATGTGTCTGTTTCTGCCTGTGTGTCAGTGGTCAAATGGTCTTGGTTGTTTGGTTGAAGCAGGTCACTATCAGGTATTTGTGCACCTGAGGAGTGTTTCAGAAAGCATGATTACTGAAACAAATCAAGCCTGAATGCAGGAAATTGTGTTTCATAAAGCAGGTTGAAATGAGTCTGAACTAAGTTGCCATGGAAATGTGGCCTTCTAGACAAGCCTGGAAGTGGTCATGGTCGCTGTCAGGCTCAGCTTCATCTCAGACTTAACCAGCGTTACAGTCAATCTGCCACACTGAAACATAGTGCTCTGTACTACAGATCCTGCCACAAAGTCTCTCAAAGCACATGTGACATTTAACACACTTAATGTTAGGACGTGGGCTTCAGTTAGAACTAAATAAAATTCAAAATTCAGTCCTTCGTCAGTGCCTGATGATGAAGGTACTGTAGCACTGTACTGCATTCTCACCATTTATTCCCATTTTAAAGACAAACTAAATGAATTGAAGAAATATAACAGACACCCAGAAATACTAAGAAGGTACTGATACAATATTTCCATTATGTGGGCACCATTATGTCTTATACAACTGGTAGGTGATCTGAAACAACTCAAAGTGCAAAGTGCAAGTGGCATTATCTTGTTTTATCGCTGTCCAATAAATAATGTGGCTGGGATTTTATTTCAGACTTGAAAGTTGTTCAGTGTCACATTGCATGTTATTCATCTTGTACATTTATTCAGTGCAGGTATGATAGAAAGCAAACTCACATTTCAGCAGTTCTTAGACCAGACTTGACTTCATCTGATGTCCTCAGCTGGGAGTTCTTTACCAGACAGATTAGTCCTGGTTCACTTTGTTAGGCTTATTTAAAGCCTGGCTTTTCAAAATCAGCCCTGCTTTCAGAACCAACCACAATTTCAGCTTTGGTTGAAATTACAACTGGATGTGAAGATAACACGAAATGAGGATGTTAGAAGTGATGTAGACAACAGTGTTTAGCAAATGTGGTTTCTATTGAAAAGAGGCTGCCTCAGAACTGTTTATTCACCCTACGTTTCTCTGTGTTGTCCAGGCGAGCAGCCAAAAGGTAACCTCATCTCTGATGTCACTGGGAAACACAGTAAGTGCAGTAGCTGGAGTAACAAGGGATATTTTTACCACTACACACTCTTCTTTTGGCTGTAAAGACAACATTTTCTTTAACCATCTTATCTTTGATAGTCAAATAAAGGTTTCAGAATTGGAATTTGTCATTTTACATTTAGCAAGTCTTAGAAGACAAAAGTTTCAGTGAACTACTACTTTGAGGAATAACACCCTCCACCTGTAGACTTGAAAGGTGGCTCTAAAGTTTATGGGTCTTGTATCAAAACAGAGCATATCAAACATTCGTAGACACAGTATGGATGGATATATACTGACATGTATCTAATCAGCCAGAATACTACACTAACAGTAGATGTGCAGGGCCTTTAAGCTAACAAGAGAAGCTAATGTTGCTGTGTGAAGGGTTCAGTACTGAGCAGATGCTTGTTTTGTTTCTCCATCAGCCATCCCATCAAGTGAAGATGAAGGGGGGCGACAAGGGGCCCTCAAGCGGTTTAGTGCCATGTGGTCCTCCTTCCGCCGAGGCAAAAGAGATAGTGAGTATCACATTACATTTCCGCATCAAAGAAAAATCATCTAACAAATATTTCCTCTTTCTTATTCGCTGTTTCTTTAGTGCACAGTCAGACCAGAGTGGCTTCTGATATAAAGGGGGTATAGAGTTGCAGTTGTGTATGCATACTGAACAGACCTTATTGCGTTGATCAGAGTACTACTGCATACACTAAATACATCATTTCCTGTTTGCGAAGTGCTGTTTAAATCCATTTTTTTTACGTCTAGGGGACGGAAAATGACAAGAGTGACAAAATCCATTAATATTAAGTTCTTGTTGTCTGATGGGATGCTCACAGTGTCACACTTTCAAAACCCCTGGTTGAAGGATTGAAAGGAAAATTCTGGTTTATTTCAAGCTGGTGGCGTGCCCACCAATGTGGCTATTGTGGCTCTTTCTTTGCACTTGCCACCTCTGTTGTCTCAGAGTCTGACACCAAATAAACACACAGTTGATGCTTGAAACAGCCATGATGGCAATTTTGCATAGAATGATGAATCGTGAATTAAGATAATTTGACAGAAGTGTTTCTTACAGTGCTATTTTTTTGGATTTAAATACATTGTGCAGTGATTTCTGTTTTTCTGGTAGCTCGATGTACAGTGTAAGCACCTGTTTCACATATGTAACAGATGTAATTTGTAGAACACAAAAAGACCAGTAACATGTGTTGTTAATACATTTTCACCAGAGTACACAAACAGCTCTGCCAATATGGCAACAATCTGAACACATGAAGTAACAGTTTACTTTAATGGTTTTGGTAAAACTATACTCAGCTGAGTATTAGCTTCCAACTTCACAGATTAATTTGAATACTTCAAAGGAACACGTTTTTCAGGTGGAAGGTACTGTATCTCTGTAAACTCTTTGGAAGGCAAATCAAGCCTCATGACCATCAAACTTCCCATCAGCCAACTTTGAATATTTATGCATGTTAGTGTGGTAGGATTTGCACCAGCAGGCTTCAAGCACACAGATGCAGAAGGCTGCTAGCCTGAGCTCTGAGAACTCCTTGCTGGGTTGCTTTTATTTTAGACAAAGGGGAGGAATGCTGCAGAGAACACATGAGCAGGCTGGCAGCCTGTGAAGGAGACAGGACGAAGCCGGGCTGTTTGTATTGGGGGTGAATAATGGACACTGAACAGAGCACTACAGTCAACAGGAGAGATGGGTATGTTGAGGCGTCAGGGCCAACATCTGTGGGCTAACACTTACTGCAGATACTGTAAATAAATAATTCTATCAGTGGAATAACATTCCATCCAAAGACAGGATAAATATAACTATATTCAACAGTCAGCTGAAGCCTCCCTGCAGGGTTCAACGTTAGGAACAGCATCATCATCAGCTGGAAAATGGAAAATTATTACTTTGTTATAATATTAACTTCATTGCAACATTCATACTTCATTTTACCAACCACACCGTAACAAACCTACAAACTGTGCTGCACTGTGCTGTGCAACAACAGCAATCCCAGTCTTGGTCAATCAGTTGGTGTTGACAGTCAGGAGGTAAAATCATGCATGTGGTCTTTATTGACTCTAATCGTTTGCTTTCTGATCAGGTCACTGCCCCTCATTCCCGTTCAGATCATTTTAAATGTGTTTGATTTTTATCAACTGTTTTGTCGACAGTTGGGACTTTTAGCCGAGCTGATTGCTGGAAGTGCCTTTTGCTGTGTCAGAACCTATAGTGTAAAATGGTGAATACTGAGCTTTACAATAGCCTCATGAGGAATCTTATCAATATTTATTTGAATTCACAGGACTGCCTGCTCTCAAGGTGTGGACATTTGGCACAGATTGATCTAACATGAATAGGTACTTGGTAATCCTGGCATAATTCTGTCAGTTCCCTTAAAAGTGTCCATAGTGGAAACAGGAGCATCTTCTGGTTGGGTAAGAGGGGTAAGGAGTCAGCAGTTTACAGCAGCAGTAAATGTAAGGCAGTGCAGTGGATGAAACACTGTAACCATGAGAGGTCCTTTAGCCTACAGTCATAAATGTGCACAAAAAATATTAGGCTGATGGGTCCGGTAGTATATGAGATTAGCAGTAACACACACATGGACAGACACACAACCAGAAGCACGAGCCCCACTGGCGGAGATAAAAACAGGTGAAGGTATTCTTTATAGTGATTTAGTCCCAGCTCGTCTGAATTTCACATGACTGTGTCTTCTTGGCCATGTCTCTCTGTCCACCATCCCATCCAAAGTTAACACTTTTCCTTTCGTCCAGGTGAGACTTTGTGGCTCTCAGACCAGATTCAGTAACATTTCCAGTCTCTGTAGCAGGAAGCGTAAAATCACAGGTCTGTTGTAAGGCGTGTTACACAATTTATTTCTACATTTGTGTGTAGGAGTCCCTGAGCTTACAGAGCCACTGGGCCCAGTGGCGGACGACAACACATCCAGGCAGCGCCGCTACGTCAGTGGTCAGTACTTCTTTGAGTATCTGGTGGTGGTCAGTCTCAAGAAGGCTAAGGACAGCAGCAACTACGAGCCTCAGATCACCTACCAGTTTCCAAAGGTCAGTGTGATGGTAGTGTTTATTGAGTGAGACAGATCACAGTGACACACTGTCCACTTTGAAAAGGCTTACAGTGTTTGTGTGCTCTGTCCAATATATATTGCCACAGTTGAGTAATTGTGTGGTCTTAACTGCAACAAACAACAATAGAAATTGAAAGCTTGTTGTTTCTCAGGATTCAAAATGAAACTAATGGATTTCACATCTCCATTTTGACACAGTAGCAGGAATGACCCTGATAGTGTGCGTTCAGGGTCCACAGTACCGAAAAGTGTTTCAGCTGATTCAAAATGTTGTCATTCTGACTTGTGCTTCATGAGTAGTCAGACACAAAAGTTGTCAGCTTGGATTCATGTGTTCATGTAACATAATTTATAATTTATGCTGACTAAAGAAGGAAGCTCCAAATTTTAAGCACCTTTTAAGCCAACAGGAAGTTGACCTGAAAGGAAGGAACTAGTTAAGGGAGTCTGTTGCTGTACTATTCTAAAGCCATTGCTGTAATTACACAGTGTGGCGCTTTAACTGCATGTAGTGCTGTCTGTATACACAAAATGTAGCAATGCAACAAATAAAAGAGAAGAAGTTTGCAAGCTGACACAGAATTGAAAAAGTACCTATAAGTAATCAGCTCATCACTCTAAATAATTTGCACGTGTTTGTTTACTATCAGAGAGACGGGATGGCGAGATTTCAGAAGGAGGAGGAAGAGAAGACGCTAAAGGCAATCACTCTCTTTTGTTTCCCAGAGGGCATCAACTGGGCTCCTTTGACAGAATACCACAGGTACAGCTGCTCCTCTTTCAGCTGTTTTGTCACTGATAACCTTTATTCCCACATTTTTGGTTCAGGTCATCAGTGCACATCTCTTGTTCTGAGTTTTCATTGTCTGTTTTCCAGTGAGACCTTCTCCTTTGTTCTGACTGAGATTGATGGCAGCAGAAGAAATGGATACTGTAGGAGGTTACTGGTCAGTGTGTAGGCTGAAGGCGTCTTTGCTGTGCCATCATTTAGAGTTCATTTTCTAATGTTCACTAAATATCCTCTCCTTTCACTCTCCTGTCTGCAGCCTGGAGGGAAAGGTGCTCGCCCTCCCGAGGCTTACTGTATCATCAGCACGCTGGCTTGCTTCGGCCTCTTCTCCAAGGTGAGTTCAGCTGGGCATTTGACACTTTTGTGGGTCTTTCAGCTTATTTTTCAGTGTGGCTGCACTTAGCTGTCTCTACAAACATAATGATTTTCCAAAATTTCAAACTGTCACAATTGTGAATTTGTAACCAAATAGGTGTGTTGTGTTTGTGGAGATGAACAGGAGTACGTGTATGTACACTGTGGTGCTTTGTAGTACAGTGTTGTGTTGAGCTGTGCTGTGACTTGCTGTTTTGTTAATAAAATAAGGGGTTGACGATTGGCTCGCATACTTCCTGGAACTCTTGGCTTTGTGGTTGATAGCAGTTGTCATTTTTTCCAGGGTTCATTCATTGGTAGTTGAACCGTGGGTTTTGTATTGAGCACTGACTGCCTCCTTGGTGGAGGCTTGAGAGCATTTTCTTGTTGAGTATGAATTTTTCTATTTTGAAATAAATGTACTCTTCATCAATAATGATTTCGTTATGTTAAATATACAGTGCAGCTGGAGGTCGTTCATGGCAATCCTGTCCCCTAATGAATGCGGTTTTAATGTGGGTTTTTTCACTACTGTTGATGTTGTCGTGGTGATGTTGCTGCTGCAGGGCGTTGTGTGTTGTTACTGTCAAGTTCGTGCATTAACTTTACACCGGAAAATTTGCTATCAGCTCCTAAATCAGCAGATATAGAATGTGCCTTGTTTTCTCTGCGTATTGTGTTTGCTATCACAGATGAGAAATGAAAAGTCCCTCTCTTAGGTCACCAGATCTGTGGTGGCCTAACACTGCATAAAAAAAAAAAAAAAAAAGTGTCGAGGGTGTGTCACCTGTTCATTATTAACGAGAAGACACACCCGCATTGGGTTGTTTTTCTGTTTGTTTAGTGAGACGTGTCACTTGCTCTAAATGCAGAGCAATGGGAGTAAACATGACGCTGATTCTTCCTCTGATGATTCTCTGAGTTAGGTCTGTACAGTAGCAACCAAAGGACACTGAGGGTGTGTCCTCTGGAATTTTCTGGAAATGTGGGGTTTTTCTTAAAAGTTTACATTCTACAATTAAAAACTGAACTATAGTGAATTATATTTTATAGGCTAATTCTAATATTTTTAGATGTCATATAATTAAATTAGGTTGCTTAGAGACCAATAAACATGACATAAATAAATGATGAATGAAGTATTACCCCACCAGAATTTGATTCCTGGTAGTGCTGATTAGGAGTTCAAACAGCAGACTGGTTAGTCTGACATGACTGTGGAAACAGATTTTTGTATTACTGGTAATCCCAGTAATGTTTTTATTTCACAACCTTATTTGAATAAATAAAGTTGAAAGAACTTTTGGTGAAATTAAAGAAGGATCACATTACACCACTGCTGAGACTTCATTGACTACCTGTATCTTTTACATTACATTTAAAAAGAAATTCCTGTTCAATTTGTTGTAAAGCTTGACAATTTCAAAGAAGGAGACTGGTTATATTAGTATTTCTTGGTACTGTGTCATGACTGTGTGTTGTGTGTATGTGCAGATATTTGACGAGGTGGAGAAGCGGCGGCAGATCTCCATGGCCATGATCTACCCATTCATGCAGAAGCTGAGGGAGGCTCCATTCCCAGCTCCGGGAAACACAGTGGAGATTAAGAGCTTCATTCCTGAGTCGGGCACTGAGGTCAGACCAAGAGCACACTTTCTGCTATAAGAGTCCACTTAAAGTTTGTAATTATATTAAATAGTTAAATATCTATTGTATTATAGTCATATATTAAATATAATATTGAAAGTCTGTGTGCTTTTTTCAGTGTTGTATAAACAAACATTGTGCAGACCCACAGAGTACTTTATATTCTTGTGTTGTTGAGAAAAGTGTTGTCTTGAGTCAGAGTTTAACTTTAAGATTCAGAATAGTTCAGGTTGACTAAAGTTTAAAACAGATTCTGGTGTCAGTAGATAAGCACACAATGTCATACCTCCAATCTGCTTTACTCAAGACATGTTCATTAGTAGTGCAGTAATATTTCATACTTCATTTGTGTTTGTTATCAAACCCATCAGATGAAGAGATCTGCATTCACTCAAAGGAAAGTTATGTTTTAAGATAAGAAGGGTTTTATTTTCGCAGCTCTGAATATTGGTTCTATTATAACTCAGAATCTGGTGCCATCATTAAAGATAAGTCTGATGTCCACAGAAACACGAGCAGTCGGATGATCAGAGAGGTTGGAAACAAACCTCCAAGTTAGACAGACTTGTTTGGAAGAGAAAAAGAAGGTGAACAGTAAAACCATCACCCAAACCGTGTGTTGTACACATTCATCAGAGTTTATAGACCAACTTCCTGGTCCACCTTTCTTGAGCACTTTCAGTTCCACCTCCAAACAAAATGGTTTTGATGATCTGGCTAAATTGTGGTCTGGTTTCCAGCCTGACTGCTCGTGTTTCTTGCCCCATGGAACGTGTTTTTAGCAAAGTCGATTGTATGCTGCTACCATAACTGATGGCCGGTGCTCTCGCTAGTATCTGCAGGTCATGAAAAGTCTTAAAAAGCATTCAATTCAGCTCCCGCAAAAAAGCCTTAGAGGGTATGAGAAAAATCACTCAACAAACATGTTGAATATTTCCTCTTGACAGCAGCAGGCAGTAGTGTTAGTTCTAAATGTCTTCTTGATGTGACTGTGGGCTGTCAGGAGATGTTATTCACTTGGAAAAGTTACAGTGAATAATTTTTAGGCCCCATTGTTCCTACTGCTTTTCCACTACACATCCATACTTTGGCCAGTATGACAGTGAACCAGGCATTGAATTACATTCTATGCTGTATCACAACGGTCTTAAAAAGTCTTAAATTTAACTTGGTGAGACTCACAGAACCTCTCGGAAGTCATAAAATACAACCCAGAATGTGACAGACCAAAGTTTCCCCATTTAAATTTCAGCTTGAAAAAGATCTTATGTTTAGTTTGGTTCACTGAAATCTGGATAGGATATGTTTTTTTTGAGATTTGAGAGCCTAAAATGTTCAGTACAGATGGAATCTCCCCCCACAGAAATCTAGAGGACTTCCCAACATCTGCCAGTCAGCTGTGACTTCAGCTCTGATGCATCGAGGAAATATGACTACACTCAGTGACGAAAAAGGAAAACATTGTCCACATTATTAAGTTCCAAAGGACTGTGAAGATAAGAAAATTCCCAGCACTTCACAATTGCTAAACATGAATGCAGAGGGAGTCGTGTCATTACTAACACTCCTATTTCTCTGAAAATTTGTGAAATAGAACGTAGTAAACATTCTCAGAGATTTCTAAAACATTACTCCCACACAGCATGAGTACAGTGTAACCCATTGATTTTTATATAGTGAGATCCCTGCAGGTGGGTGTGTTTGTGTGGGGTTGTGTCTGAACCTGTCCTGCATTACCCAACCTTTACCATACTTCTCCCATCAGGCTTACCGTGTTTCAACAGCTCACAGTCCTCTCAGGTATTCACTGATGCTGGCCATTGTCTGTGCTACAGCTACTGTGACCAGCCTTCAGGGTGAAGGAAGGACAATGACACGGTTCTCTGGCCAGACTTGTTCATGATGGCAGGGAAGCTGCTGTTCTTAAAGTGTACAGTAACGTAGAGTGGAAGAAAGAAATCGTGAAAATGATTCAAACCGACCTGCTGAGGGCAGCCCTTGTTAAATACGGTTAAATAATGGCTTTCAAATCACAGTGGTGAGAGGTGAAAGTCAGTGACAGTCGAGTGATGGCGTGCTGGCACCACTGTTGACAAATTTGTGACTCTCCACCAGATCATCAGTCTGACCCGGCCGCTGGATTCCTGGCTGGAACACGTAAACTTTGCCACGCTCTTCGGCTGCCTGACTGACAAGGAGGTCTTACTGGTGTTTGCTGCCGCTGTCCTGGAGAGACGGATCATCTTCATTGCTGATGAACTAGGGTATTACACACTCACCTGTACGCTATCAAAAACTTACAACAATGAAGAAAAACGTACACAGGTGAACATCACTGACTTCATTGCGACGACAGTGACAGTGTCGGCAGATTAAAGACATGTTTGCGGCTCAGGTGTGATTGATGTGGTAAGACATACTTTGAGGGTGTGCCTGTGTTAATTACTGTATGCTGCATACCATATCATCCTTATTTTGTACCTGTATTTCCACAATAGTAAATATTAGCTGATGGAAAACAGCATTCCTTCTCCTGCTTCACAGACATTGGAGAGATATAAACAAGAAAAACTAGTTTTGCTTTATGTCTGAAAAGACAAAGTCAGAGAATATGAAGCATCACAAGACATCCTTTTCATGTCATTTGGTTATAAATATGAAGATATTGTATACATTGGCTTTTGAATTTTAGTGATGAGGGCTCCACTCACATGTCCAAAAGCAAACTGTCTCCACCAGCCAGACAGAGCTGCTTTAGCATATGACTCTGTACAACACGACATTTGTAAATCAATATCGTGGTAAGATTTTATCCTCACATGATGTTCCTGAAAGTCTGTAAACGATAACATTGAATTATCACACAGCTTGATTAGGAATAAACAGAAGTTGAGTAATGTAACTGTAAGTTTAAAATTCTATCTTGTTCAGGTGGGCAGCAACACCCATATTTAAATCATTGCAATCGACCAGCTCACTGGTTCTGCTGATATTGAGCTTCAGGTGATGGTTGTTGCACTATGTGATGAAACTCTCTATCAGTCCTCTGCACTCCTCTGGAAAAGTAGTCTCAAAGTGAAGATAGCATGTTTCACACGGGAAATTATTCACTGGAATAAAACATGTCAATATAGTGAGAACTTCTATTTCACCAAAAAATACACTTTTTACACCTTTTATTAAATTCCTTCAAAGTTGTCATTAGATATATGAATCTGGACAGACATGGATGTAAACTGTAAATTAGCTGGCTAGTGGAGGCATAAAACCACAAGGTTCTATGTCTAGTTTTTAAAGGACTTATATTAAAGACTCATTTTCCCTGTTTTCTGTTTAATGCAGACTTGCTTCTTTCATGTCTGAAACTCGTGCACACTCAAAAGCCCTCCAGCAAATACAAGCATACAATCCCTCCCTCTCCTGGTAGCTTTTAATGTGAAAACTCTCCAGGAAGTGTTCAGTTTCAGTGACGGTACTTTAACTAAAACTGGTTAGAATCAGTTCTGATGTCTCTTCTCTTATCTCTCTACAGCACATTATCCCAAGTCATTCATGCTGTAGCAGCCCTCCTCTACCCCTTCACCTGGCAGCACACCTTCATCTCCATTGTTCCAGAGATCCTGATCGATGTAGTGATGGCACCCACCCCCTACCTGCTGGGGGTCCAGAAACGCCTGCTGGACCTGGTCACCGACCAGAGTGATGTGAGTTATCATGGAGAACACAACACAGCCTCTTTAAAAGCATGTTGGAGTGACCTCTGACCTTTGCTTCTCTCTGTGACACAGCTGCTGGTGGTCGACTTGTCTGAGGACAGAAAGGAGACCTTCATTGTTTCAGTAAGTGTTTAGCAATGAAAATGTTTGAGTAAATAATCTTTTTGTTATCAGTTATCGTCTTGAAATTCACATGAGGTAACCATGTTACATAAGTTAAAACATTTGTGCTTCTTGCTCTTCCAGCTTGGTGATGAAAGCTCGATTCTGCCCCCGAAGCTTCAAACTGAAATACTCGAGGCACTGAGCAACAGACAGAAAGCACCATGTGAGTAAGCTGCTACCAGAATTCAATACAGGTGTGTCGGTCCGGGACAGAAATATAGTTTTGTCATCACAAATGTTCTCTGTCCTTTCTTTCAGCGGTGGAGGAGCTGAACCGGGTGGTGTCAGAAGCCTTCCTGCATTTCTTTGTGAGGACAGTCGGCCATTATGCCTCCTATGTGAGATACAGTCGTGCTGGAGAGCAAGGGGTGTTTGAAAAGAGAAGTTTCTACAAGGCCATTGAATCCAAGACCACTAGACACTTTGTCAAGAAGTTCATTCAGACGCAGATGTTTGACCTGTTTATCCAGGAGGTGGAGCAGCAGCAGCCTGGGCCGCAGCAAGGTGACAACACATCTCACACATACACACACACACACACACACACAAATAAATTCAACTCAAAGATATTCGTTAAAGGACTGTCAGATATCTGTGACTGTGAGGGATGTGACTTCAGTAAACTGCAATTTAACTACTATCAACCCAAGAATAAATGCAATAATTATGTACTAGAATAATCATCAAATTTAGATTACATGACTCAGCACTTCTCCAAAACCTCATTAATAAAGAGTAAAACTTGACTGACCAGACAACACAGACACAGACCGTGCAACCGTAAGTGCTGTTGATGGACGCTATTGTTCCACAGTGCAACGCATGAAGGAAATGGACGAGCTCTCACTGCTTTAACAGCATGTAAACAAAAACAGAGATAAAATCTGTGGAAAAACATTTTTCTGTCTCTTCAGCTGTGAAGTTAAAATAGCAGTGACATTCTAAAAGCGCAGTTTGATTAGCATCTGATAACTGTTAGCATGAAACAGTGAAGTTTGTTTCATGTATGCTTACAGCAAAAACGTGTCCTATAAATGTTGGTGTATAAGTACACACTGTGTACAGTTAGACTGTAGTATGTAGTAGGAATGTTTTCAGAGCATCCGTCATGTTTTTCCAGTTCAGAAGCAAATCAGAAAGCAAAGACCAACAGCAGGCTTGAAGTACACTGCAAAAGCTCACTTCTCATAAATGAAAAAAGGCAATGAAACTGAGAATATGTTACATAAAATAAGCAAAATGATCTGCCAGTGGAATAGGAAAATTTCCCTCCCCAAGACTTTTAAAACAGGTTGAAATATCAAGTCTCAAAGACTCGCTGTTCTCTTAAAAGTAGTGCGGCTTGACTAAAAATATGTACATTTGTCTGGATACAAAGAAATTCTGACTTTGACCAAACAGCTTTAGACGTCTGGAAAGTATAGTTTCAAACATGAAGTTACTCAGAACCAGCAATAAACGCTCAGCAACAAGTTCTAATGCCTTATTAAGATAATTAAGGACAAACAGCTTGAAACAAGTGAAATTCTCAAACTCAAAAACTGCCTGGTAAGAAGATATATGTTGTCAGATGAAAAACAAGCATATATTGGCTTCATTTAAGATAATTCATCTTACTCAGATTTCACTGTTAAGCATATTGATATTGGAGTTTTTATTAATGTGGTAATGATAGATCAGATGATGCTCATTTTATTCCATAAATGCATCACAGAGATAAACAGGATTCCCTAAACATGGTGATGTAAGGAATTGTGTCCAAGATATGTAGTGAGCAGGATGTTTGTCAGTGTGAAAAATCAGTTTGTCAGTGCTCTCTGCTGGACCAGCTGTGTAATGGTAGAACTGTTCTAAAAGATCTCACACTTACAGTATCGTTGACTGTGCTGTCTTGTTACTTATCAGGCGAATACGCCAACAGCGATACATCTGCAATAAGCTAGTGTTGTCTGATGAATCAGCGCAGCCAATCATACTCCTCTCAGCACATCATTAGTCCAATCGTTACCTCAGGCTGGAGGAAATGTGTGCACGCAGATGGACAGATAGTATCTGTCTTTTGAACTGCTCCCTTTGTGACACACAACACCTAAACAGAGGAATGCAATTTGCATCAGTAGGCAAACATCGCTGGACTTGTGAGACTAAACACACTGAAGCTATTAAAGGTTACTGCTCTTTGTTAGCATTCAACAGTAACAGCTGGAAGGAGGTTTTGTTAGCACGCATATGGCTCAGGCCCATGGGAACGGTACTTTCAAAACTGACTTTCACAATGTGTACCTAACAACACTCATCATCAATTGAACTACATCAGCTCTTCCATCCAAGTCTGGTCAGTTTAGCTTTAGTTTTCAGATTCAGAGCATTTCATATTTTATTGTCATTAGTTACTGAGTCTTACAACTTGAGCTCATGTCCCCTGATTCTGTGTCCTGTCCTTTGTCCTGCAGGAATATTTCACAAAAAGATCCTTGAATACCAAGAGAAGAAGAAAAAGGACAAGACAAAGAGACACTAGCTCTGAGCGTGGGACCCTGGGTGCATATACATGAGTACATAGGAGAAGATGTGAATGTTGCACTGTGTGTTTTATTTCCTGTGTCTGTTTGGTTTTAGATAATTATGTACTGATGTGTAAAATACTGTATGGCTGTATGTTGCTGCTACTCTGTGAAACACTGGCAGAATGAGAGACTACAGTTCCACATGTTGGTTCTTAGCCTGTGGCCACGGTCTGTCGCTGATGAGCAGGAAAATTATTTCAAATAAAGACGACTTTTTTAACTCCACATACCTGCAGTGATTTTTAGGCCCAGCGGCTTCAAGCCTTTTGTGTTGGTTGCTTAGTTGTCCTGCTTTACGTCTGCTTATTGCTGGCTTGATGAATAACTAAAGCCTCCCTCTGTGTGTGTGTGTGTGTGTGTGTGTGTGTGTGTGTGTGTGTGTGTGTGTGTGTGTGTGTGTGTGTTTAGCTGAGCTGACCCTTTCAGGGTGCAGGTTTGGCCTCTTATCAGATCAAGGTTAGATCATGGAGGGCAAAATTTCTGTTATGTGAACTTGGCCAAGGAGTGCACTTCAGGTTGAGGCAGGAGAAATGCCACTCTGTCTTCATCATAAACTACTGCCAGTCAGCCATTGGATGGATTTTAGGGGGCATGGAGACAGTCATGCAACCAAAAAGGGTGTGCAGACATGCTGGGAGAGGGAAAGCACAGGGGATCCAACAGCAAGAGATATGGGAGTGCTTCATAAAGTGTTGTGCCCAGCTGTGGTATGGCCTCCACCTGCGTGGCTATTAGAACATTCTTTTGTAGATCAGGGCCTGCTGTGTAACGGAACTACAGCTGTAGGGACCACAAGTATATGGACTGTGTAAATAATGTTCTTTGAGGAACATGCCTGCATTGCTTCACGCTAACAGGAAGAACATTCTGACTGTAATATAAGTCAGTGCCTGTGTAATGATCCTTGGAGAACATTTAAGCAACGTTATGTGTTAACATTGGGAGAATGCTCTGACTGAACAAAAGACATGGAAACTGTAATGTTCCTTGGAGCAGTCATGCAGGGCAACATTTGGTGTCACAAACCACCGAGATAGAAACTGAGAGCTAACCTGTTCCTCTGAGCAAATACTTTCAACACAAGTGTTTTTGAAAAAGCTAAATTAAGAGAATGAAAAGCTGTGAACACGTGAATAAACCATCAAGCATGTATTTTTTTAATTCTAATAAAATTATTTGATTTTAATATTTCATTTGAGTAATTTACTGTCTGTTTATTTTTCCAGAATCTCATTTCATCCCTGGCTCTGATAAACTGGTTTTATCAAAGTGTTGTATGTCGTTATGTGTTTGAATGCTTGATCAATGAAGAGGGTGGAGGAAAAGCAGCAGACCCTGAACTCATCTCATGACACCTTCATGGACTGAAAGCCCCCAGACAGCAGACAGAGACGGCAGATACGTGCCACAGCCACAGTGCAGTACAAGCGAAGTGAAAGTATGAGCAAAGCACAGCATGTCAGCTGGATTCAAACGAATCCATTTATATTTTCACATGCTCTCATGGGTGTTCAATGACAATCTTAAAATGAAAATGGAAAAGCTGTTTGCACATTTCATTTTCAAAAACTTTACTTCCTCTAAAGTAGGCAATGTAGTGAAACAATAAGTGAAACAACGCCCCCTGTCAACTGGGCGGACAGTTACATGTCATCACAATATGGAAGCCCATAAACGACTATATAACAATGAAAATATCCACTTCAGAGCAAGTTAAGTCTTTGGAAATTAAATACTGTAATGCTATCTTGATTGTCAAGTTTTAAGAAAATTTCTATTTTCATTTTGTCCATTTTAGAACGTGATGACATGTAAATGTAAATTTAACAGACGAGGTCCACTGTTTCAGTTATTACCCAAACCAACAAACCTTAGAGACTGAGTCAGAAGGAAAGAGACACCAAGGAGCACAACTGAGACTGCTTTTGTTGGGTTACTGTGTACAATAAATATATGGCTTAGTTGTGATTGTATGGAATTCATGCAATGACAATAACTCTCTAACATAGGTTTTGCCTTTTCTCCCGAAGTACATGTAGCCTACAGTCTTTCCAGTCCAGTTGAAGATAAAGGTCTGTGGGTCTGTACCTTGTTTGGTTGCACAGTGTGAGTTTGTAGTGACTGACCAACCAGTGGTAGAGTGAGTCTGAGGCTTTAGAGTTCAAAATGTGTTCAAACATTAAATGATCTGTTTAAAAGCAGCGAAAAGGTTCCAAATTCAGGTGGCATACTGGAATCTGTGCACAGTCGAATCATTACTTTTTCATTTGCACTCAAAATGACGTTTAGTACAATATGCCAGGATGGTTGTGGTAAATTAACTGCTAATAATTATTTTCAACGTTTGACACAGTTTTCAATACTTTGGAAAGTTGCACAGTAAAGTTACACAGTGGCGCTCTGGACCATTCTATGGGAATGGAAAAATGAGGGAACATTTTTGTAATGAAATGCATCTAAAAACTCTAACGATAACAATGTTGTGCAAGAACATTCTCATATTTGTTTCTGAAAATGTAAATGTTGTAAATGCAAATGTTTGGTTTGTAACATTTTAAGAACATTGCACAATAACTTTCTCACGCTGACAAAAAAGTTGTAGGAACATTGAAAAACGTGCGCTGAAAAGACTGGGAACATTTCATAGTGAAATTTTAAGAATGTTTGGCTGCTAATGTTTGAAGAACATTGTGCAATAAATTTTACTAACCACCACCTATACCAATTTGCCCATGGAGACCAATAAAGGTTTATCTTAGCTCTGAGTACACCCACTGCTTTCAAACCAGATTAGGAAATGTGTGCATCAAGTGTGGGTTAAGATGCATTTCATCAAAAAAACAAAAAAAACAAAAAAAAACCCCTCTATCATTTCAGTTCAGTTCAGCAAGGGTCACTCTGAAATAAGTGTGGACTTGTGATACAAATCACCACAGTCTACTGCCCCACACCTGTCCAGATGTTGGCAGTAACACACCTGTAGGCTGTTTTTAGGGCTGGCAATAATCAGCAGCCGTGAATGTGTTGCAGCTGATGTCATTGTTGTGGTTTTGCTTGTTTTTTCTTTGTTTTGTTTTTTTTTGTTCTGTGCTCTCCTTTCCTCCCCCTCCCTTTTCTGTTCTCTTTTCCTGCAGGTGTGTGTCACAGGGGGTGTGGCTGGCTTCTCCTGCAGCAGACCAGGCTCACCTGTTTCTCACCATCTGGAGCAGTACAAAGGCCTTGGACTTTTGTGTGCTCGCTGCCGGATAATTCCGTCCTGTTCGGTAGAGCCTTGTGGTTTCTGAGTGCTCTCCAACAGCAGCTTTTACTATTTGTTATTTCTGATTGTCGTACTGACCTGTGTCTTTCTTTTATTGTTCAGGTCCTCTGTGTCTCCCGCCCCGAGTCTGAGTGCCAGCCAGCTCCCTGCCTCCACTGCCTGCTAGTCTTTTGTTGTCTTGAAATCATTAAAACTGTTTTTTGGTTATTCCATGGTGGCCCCTCCCTCTGCTTTGGGGTCCTAGTCAGCACCTCCACAGACAGTTACCATGAAATATTAAGCTGTTCTTCTTGATGGGTCTGATTAGAATAATGTTGTGTATTTGACACTGCTGAGATAAATATTAAATATTACGTAATTTTATTCAACATTTTAAGAAATGCCCCATCCAGACAGTTATCAGACAGAAACCATTCAATATAATATGTTATGTCACTTTTATGTGCAGAAAAGCTGCATGCCTCTCCATAACTCAGCTGAACTGCTTAATTGAATGTATTAATCCTCTCAGCTCCTTAATGAAGCTTTGATAAACGTCCTCGCTCTTGCTGGGGAGCAAGGGACACCTGCGCTTTGTGGCAGTTACTGAAATGTCACACACGTGTGGAGACTGAGACTCTTTGGTTTTTTATGATGTTTGCAACATAAAAGAAAAATATCTAATGAATGTTTGAATGATCTCAGAAAGAATTTATGACCACAAAAGTGTATTTTGTTAAGAAAGACAAATTCTACCAGAAAACTTTTAGCAAAATTTGTAGTAAATGAAATGCAACAGTACATTGAAAAATCGTGCAGCACTCCAGCAATGAAGATTTTATTCACATAGTTTACCTGAACTGTTTGGTGTTTTATACATTTCTATTTCTATTGTAAAAAATTTTGTAATTGCTGAGTGTTGTAGTTATTAAGTTTTGCATTTAAAGCTCAGAAAGAAGATGACTTTACACTCCCACCAGACAACATAATGAGTTAATAAACTCTGGCCTTTTCTGTGATTTTATTTGGCGAATACCATGAGAAGCTTTCCTGTTTTTGGTACTTTTTTGTGGGACTGAATCAACTTTCAGAGATTGTTAAGATATGTCTGAATCCATTAACGACAGAGCTCCCACTTCTGCAACAACAGGATGTCCAGTGCGAATCCCCAGAGTCTGAGGCGAGTCTTCATAAGCACATTGCAGGTCAGCTGCAGGACTGCAGCATTTTACCAGCTCAAAACACAACACTTAAATGTTTTTGCATCATTGAAATCTAAAGTCACTTAAGTCCCACAGCAGCCAAATCCAAGTCATGTCCAAAGTCCTGAAATCTCAAATCTTCACCTCTGTGAATCCCTGAAAGCACTTTGAGTCCCATGAATCTGAGTTTCTGTTGATAATGCTGCTCACTGCTGTGTGGAGATTTTCTGTCACTGGAGAACCGACAGTTTGTTGTTTATTTCCACTAATTCAGCCCACCAACAGTTTCATTTACAGGCATAGAATCATGATCTAGTTCTATATGTATGTTGTTTGATCAAGTAATTGTTTTAGTTGACAAAAGAGTTCAAAACTGACATTTCACTTATTACAATGATCCTCAAGACAAGTTTTAGGAATGATCAGCTCGAAAATGCTAATATCAATCAAATCACTGCATGACACAGATGTAGAACTGAGGAAAAATAATATAGTTGGATAATTATTACTCAGAGATTTCAAGTAAATAATGAATAATTATGTTTGCTATCAGTAATCTCTGTTTTCATAATCAGGTCAAGTTAGTGACTCTGTGGCAAACTCCAAGTGGGTAAAATAAAGATGTGCAGAGATAAAAACAAAACAAAAAAAGAAAAGAAAAACAGAAGACAAACATTAATACAGTCTCTCTCTTCATTCCCTCTGGCCTTCTGAAGTGGAACTTTCTGCACTGTGATTAAATATAACTGAACTGCCGTCCACCAGGGGGCTCCACCAGCTGAACCTGACCTTGTTAAGGCTTCGGACCTCTCCCTCCTCTTTTTCAGCTTTTCATCCTCTTCAGTCTGGAAAAGACTGAAACAAATCACTTGAATTCCAAATGTTGACTCCAGAAGGGCAGGACAATTATCTAAACAAATAACTGGAGAAAAATGTCAACTTAATGAAACTCTCCCGAACGTTCAGTGAGGACGACTTCTTCTACTTGCTTTGGCCCGTAGTTCATTCCTCATCCCATCCTGCATTCACTCCTCTCAGGCATCCTCATAACTTCCTGGCTGTCATTTTGTGGGGCTGTCAATGAAGATATCAGCTGGTCTCATCAGCTGGCCACAGCTACCCAATGGCACAGTGAGACACCTTCTTTGGGAGCCAATCACTTTGCTGTCCTTCCACCTTCCCATCACTGCCAGTCTTCAGACTCTTCAGCTTGAGACTCGATTATCACGTCATTAACGATCTTTTCTTCATTCACTTGTCTCTCCTGCTTGAATTACACCATAAAGTACAAAGCAGACCCAGGTAACACTAAACCAACAGTTTCTGGAAAACAATGCTGCTAATGATTTTTGCCCAATGTTATTTTTAACACTGCTTTGAGCACCAGAATTTGAACCTCATTCACCTTCATTGTATTGGAGGGAGAAAAATCTCTGCATGTTAATATACCTAAAGGAGGAAATAAATGTGACATGTAATATTTTTGACAACATTTTAGAACAATGGTATGGTTCCTTTACAACACAGAAAGAAAACTACCAGCAAGGACAAAGCTAAACGCTTTCAAGGAGAGTTAATGAACTCCATGAGGTGTCTCAGTAAAACTCAATTGAATTACCGAATTTAAGTTGCAATCATAGTTTATTTACGGGCCAATAACAGCTGAGTCAGCAGCAAACCTAACCGGGTTAGGCCTCAGTTATTCTCAGACTGTGCGGGTAAAGAACAAATCACACCTTAAAACAGATGTGAGATCTGTAAATGGTGCATAGAAGCACCTGATGCTGACGTTATTTGATAGGTAAAGTACAGGCCACCTGCAACAATTTGAAATTTACAGTAGTTTGCAGTTTCAGCCTGGGTGGAGTTCAAACATCTGTTGAACAACACTGCCCCCAAGTGACGAAACTGAGCAGAGCAGCAAGACCAACTACAGACAGAACATTTTAGATTTTTTCAGTGATACTAGAAATTTTAGGTTATTTAAGATGTTTCACAGTGGCTGAGTGTAGTGTGAGCAGAATAACATCACTAAGAACTGTACTGTCTGAACCTACACAAACCAGTTTGACAGCGCTCACGACAGCAGCATGCTCTCTGCATTGAAAGACAAACAGAACAATCTGCACTGCTCTATCAAACATGCTCTCCAACAACACTTCTGCCCTACGGAATGAGTGTTCAAGGAAACAGTACTGCAGTCAGTCAACAAACTTTATTTTTCACATCAATAGAGGCACACATTAGAATTCAGTACGATGGAATGTATGCCTGTTCAACACTCCTCTCCTTCATCATCCTCTTCTCCCAGACTATCAGTACCAACCTCCTCATAATCCTTCTGCAGAACACAATAATTTCATTCTGATGTATTAGTACAGGCTAAGATGTGATAAAATACACCTTTACTGATCACTGGAGGTAAATCACGAGCCATCACATTATTCTGAAAGGGCTCATTCTGCACAAAACCTCGACTTTTGCTACTTTATGAATATTTTGATGCTTACACTTTTGCTGTATTTTTACTGAGGTAACCATTTGAATGTACAACATTTACTTGCAACAGATTATGTGTACATTGTGGTATTGCTACTTTTACTTAAATGAAGGATCTTTGTACTTCTTCCACCACTCATACTCCCGTCCTTTACTTAAATAAGAATGCCAACACAAGAAAGTAAAAATACTCACACCTAAAGTCCTGTAAATACAGCAAAATGTAATTAAAGTATCTCAATCAAAAATGGCCCCTGGGACTGATATTTCATTATATATTGTATTATTGAATTTCAACAGGCGTACTGATACATCTGGCCATGGTGGAGTTGGTTTCAGCTACTTTATATGGAGTTAAGTATTGAACTGGTGGACTTTGATTCAAAAAAGATGAGTTCTTGTGCTCTCAGTCTTTGTTTCATTTCCACTGTCTCACACCACTAGAGCTCCCCATTTACTGACAAATCCTTCCATTTTGCAATCTTTCCAAATGAGTTTGAAAAATATTTCTCGCAGAAGAAACCTAAGTTTAAGGATCTGTGGTAAAGAGGAATCCCTGTTACACATCCGTTTTGGAAGGTTTTCACATGAAAATATTGAATCCAGGTTGTTTCCTCTGAATCAGTGTATCCGTACATGTTGAATTTATTCTCCCTAAAACCATCACCTCACATTTCATTTATTATCAAATGTCTTCCAGTGCCATTTGTCTGCCTAATATACTCATCTGTGCATTGTATCACCTATGTCTATATCGATTCACTGTATAGTTATTTTCAGTCCTATTCTCGAAATTATGAACCACTTTACACTATACCATAACAATAAAAGACAATTTAGAACTACTGCAAGTACTAGACTTGCACTCTTGTCAAAAGTTACCAAGCACTATTTCAAATTTCAAAATTTTGGTTCAGTTTCTAGTCAAGATTTTAGATATTTGCATGTTTTTACTCTGATCCATCTCTTTGAGGACCTGTGCTTTCTGTATTTCTGACTTTGCTGCTGTAACATTACAATAACACACTTGGATTACTAAAGGATTCTATTCAGCCATTGTCTTCAGGCATTATGATGATGTGAGCAGAGCAAAAGCCTAATCCCTTTGATGAGGATTCAGATTAAACCTCCTAAATATTACTCTCTGACACAGTCCTCAAGTCAGCGGTAGAACCTGCATGATTCCCATTTAAGATGAGAAACATTTTATAGATTATATAGACTTGAATTTAGATGCATCGCAAAAACCTTTCTCAGATCAAATAAAGAAAACTAAATATATTTCAAATTTGACCTCATCAGCTTCTTCTAGTGTATCTTCTAGAGTATCTTCCTGTACTGAAGTAGTGTCCTTCTGCAGACCTCTTATGAAAGTAAGCACCCATCAACATGAATATGTTCAGGACTGTCAGCTTACCTTTGCTCAGCTCCAGCTTCTGGTCCTCCAGCCCCTGTACTTTCAGTCCCAGGCTAAAAGTGTTGTGTTTGTACTCCTTCCATTTATCTGCCTCGTCTCTTTTCAGCTTTGAATATAGATAGGGTGCACATTTGCCTTTGCCTAAAAAACCCTAGAATAAATTTCCATTTTTGAAAGTGTGAAATATGTCAGCTCATAACAGATCAACACTGTAACTGATAACTGGATCCCTTTGGTTAAGCTGACAGCAGCTGTGGGCTTAACAGCATCAGAACAAACAAATGACTTTGATGAAGTGCAACAACAAATGTTTACTAGAGTAACTTCTATCTGACTATCCACTAAGAGGATAAAGCAAGTGCATCCAAACACAGTCCCATTCAAGGAGGCGTGGTGCCATGTCATTGGTGCACGCTGCCTGTAAGAACTGGGTGTTGGAGTAACTCAAACTTGTGATAAAAATGATCAGAAATATATGTAAGAGTTTCTGCTCCAGCTGTGTGTCGTGGGCCCATTGCCTGTTGAGTCTCTGCAGCAGCCTGTGGTTTGGTGAGATGTACGCTAAAAGCCAAAAAAGCCACGCCATCCAACAGGAACACAATGCCCTCTGTCATTACTTATCTCTAATTCATACAAGGGTCATGTTCCTATACAGGCTTTATGGTAATTTTTTATAAACTATTAATGGTGAAAACCAATACTAAGGAATTTTCAGTGTTTTTCATCTCTCTGGCTTTCAGGTGTGTTAGAGTGGTGAAGCAGCTCTGTGGTGTTTGGGGTCTGTTATGGCTCCATAAGTCCTGGTTGGAATGAAGAAAGCCATCACGTATGGATACTACAAGGACATATACCACCAAATACTTCAAGATGTAGAGACAGAGCAGACAGAACACAGAATATAGGACAGAATATAGCTTCATACTGCCGTCTGCAGGAGGTATAACAGCTGTTGGGACAATGTAAGTATCAGCCTGCTTTCGTTCATAGAAGTTGCAGAGAGAGCAGCTCGATGTCGCTGAAACACTGAACAGTGACAACATCTCGGGGACGCTGGTGACCAAACGATCCTAATCCTACATCTGCCAGCGGCATATATGTTATGTATGATTGTGGCTGCTAGTGAAGAGCTGTCAGGTACCAGTGAAAACAGCGCCAATGTTTTTTTTTTCTTGTGGTCTCAGTGGTTGCCATTTGTCACACGGCCCCAGCAAGTTGAAAAAGCTGAACCAGCATCTGCTCAGATGCTGCCCTCGTCTTGCTGTTGCTGCTGACCAGTGTCATGTCCACCTTGCAGCAATGAAGGTGGAGGTAGCGACAGCAAATTCGTCTGTCGTTTTTCCAGCTCAGTTTAGATGACGATAGGCAGGACTAACTTTACGTGTTTTCAGCGGCGGCCTGGTGCAGTTTGTTTTGACAGCAGAGCAGGGAAGAGAGTGACTGCGGGTCAGCTGAACCAAGAGGTGTGTTTACTGGGGAAACGACAGCTCAAAGTCCGCTGTATCAGCACCAGCACTGGCTGTGTGTTTTACAAACCAACTGCAAGAGAAACCAAACACCACAGCCAGAGTAACACGTCTGTGCTTGACTCAAACGTTTGCCATTATGGCTCCGGAGGAGGAGTGACCTGTGTGACCACAGTTTCCATGGGAATGCAGTCATCGAGGCATTCATCATAGGGAAGTGGCCGTGGTTTCATCTTAACTGGGCTGGAAAAACGATTGACACAACCCAGCTGGTCATTGTGACCGCTCACTGCTCTGCATTGTGGTACATAGTAGACAGAAAGATGATGAATGTGCACCTCATGATGATGCTACAGGAAAAGTCAGGGGATCCTCTGTGGAGAACATGAACATCTGCAAAATTTCATGTCTCAGAGTCCAAACTGAGATACCCTGGTGATATTTTCAGGAAGCCTGTTTTTACAGTGTGAGAAGGATTGCAATCTGAAAGTGTGTGTAAAATCACTGCTGATCCCTTACGAATATTTGGAAACACAGTGGAAGCTGATTTACATATTCAAGTTGTCATCACTTTATTGTTTTGTCATTGAACATTATGTAATTGGACATTCTGTAAAATAAAGAGAAAAATAACAGAAACAAGTTCCTCGATAGTCATCGTGAGCATCATGCGTTTGGCTAAAACGATAACGGGATCATTACAGAAAGCGCCACAAACAGCGAAACTAACAAATACAAAGCTGTTTATCTACATTGTAAACCCCTGGATCATACATACACACGCATGACTCGGGCCTCTTAAAAGTCTATCTGTAAAAAAAATCTCCCTGCCATGTGCACTTCCACAGCAGGAGCGTGTCTGTCTTTACATAAGACAGCAGCCAAGTGCCAGAGCTCAGTCACTCTTTGACGTAATACAGAGGGTGGTACAGTAAAGAGGAGATCTTATCTGAATGTCTGATGGAGTTGAAGTAAATGAAAGCGTAATGGTCAATACATGAAGACACTCATTTGAATTGAGGCAACCTCTGGGGCTTCACTGAGCAGTCACGCCCCGTAGCAAGTGGTAGCAGTAACATCAATTAATTTGGCTTTTCTCGCTTTCTTCAAGCAGCTCAGTCAAAGCTGAACAAAGGATTGGTTATAATGAACGAAGCACGAGGGCACAGGGGGACAAGTCACTCATCCTTTCTACTGGTTTGCCCTTGGAGAATCAGGGTTGATCTTGACATCTGTCCCTCCTCTGAACAGCCCCGCACCGAAAAATCACCTTTACTCCTGTGCAAAAACGCCAACCACCAAAATCAAATCAAGTGAGCACTTCAGTCCTTCATGACAATGAGCTAAATACAACTCCAATAAATATTTACCTGAAGGGCTCAGAGTGCAGTGCATGCAGTGCGGAGTTCCTTTCACCTACCAAGTTTTGTTTAGGGGTCTGTGATCTTTTCAGGTCTGTGCTAGATGTTGGAATTCAGTCTTAGGAATATTCTCCAAACACCCACTGAACTATTTTGTAATTACGTAGCAGTGCTCTGCTGGACCTGTGTTATCTGCCACGGGACAGCAGAGAACGATAAGCGGTCTGTGCTTGAGGTACATATTGATCTGCCAATGTAGCCTTTAAAGGGACAGTTTGCCATTTTGGGAAATATGCTTAATTTGCTTTCTTTTAGAGTTAGATGTATATGAAGCTCCCTCCAGCAGCTGGTTAGCTGAGTATCAGGATGTGAGTGGAAAACAGCTTCCAGCCTGGCTAGATTTTGTTACTCTGGACAGGTTGAGGCTCACTGTCTCCCAGTCTGTGTTTAGCAAAGCTAGACAGCTGCTGGCTGTAGTTTCACATTCAACAGAAAGTGACGAGTGGTATCAATCTTCTCCTCTAACTCTCTGCAAGAAATCAAAGAAGTGTATTGCATCAAAGTCAAACTATTCCTTTAAAGTCATGGTTATGATTTCATCTGATTCTAACTTAGCTACGGTTAAATACATTGGTTGTTTGTGGGAAGCCCTCAGCTTGAGTTGCTTGTCGAGTTGAATTTTTAATCAGGTTCCATCAATGTTTGAAATGTATTTCTCAAGTTTCCAGCTAAAAAAATGAAACACAGAAAAACAGAACCATGTTTGTAACCCCTGAAATGTCATTTGAAAAGAAGGGCAAAAATCAAAAGCTCGAATTCCAGAGAATGGACGTGTGTGCACACAAACACACTGACTGCATGTCTAATGAGAACACTGGATTACATGTCAATGCTCTGCCTCCCGTGACACCCAAGCACTGTCAAGATATCTACCACAACTGGTAGAAACACAGCGGCGATCTCGCTGGTTTTCAAAAATCATTTTTCATATCATACAAAAAATGCATCCGACATTAGACTCCAGCTTGAAGAAATGAGGCATCAACAAAAATGGTCCTTTAAAATAACTTTCACAAACAGCAACTTTGCTCTTTGTCTCCATTCCTGCATAGCTCAGCAGGCATCCAGCACTGCCCAGGCTACACTGACAATGACTGGAAAAACATCCTGTATGATAGTTTCTACTGAAGAGCTTCAAACACATTAACTCGTGTTGTAGAGTTAAAGGTACAAAAGGTTAGTCCTCCTTGTCATTTGCCTCCAGCTCCAGTGACTTCAGCCAGCAGTCCACTGCTTTAGGGCATAGTGTCCATAGTCCCACTCAGACCTGTTCTGTCATTTACAGCAAATGGACCAATATTTTGACCTTTAGAAGAGACCCATTGTTTTGGAAGGAGAAGCTAATATTTTCATCCAGTTGTAGTTAACATGGTCACACCAGGACATGGAAACGGAGTAAAAAACAATAGAAGATTTAATTTATCCTTTCTTGTGTTACAATGTAGAACTTCCCAGCATAATTTCCATCCATATCAGTCCAACACAACAAAGTTAACACCATAGCCACAATTAAGATTCCCCAATCCTTCCCTGACCGCCAAAGTCTCCAAAATAAAACCACAGAGACATCGGAATACAGAAACAATGGAAAGAGTAAAGACAGAATTTATGTAAAGAAATCAGGTGAAAACAGCTTCCCAGAAGACAACTGAAAGAAATGAAATCAGAGATAAATTCTGTGATGACAAAATAAAAACCTGGATAAGTTAGACTCAAAACACAAATGAAAAGACAAAATGAGAATGTGCAGAAACCATCATTTGACAAGCTTTGGCCCACTGTGTTGTGTGCAAGGTGAAACAGCAGAGGACATGAACTGTCCCATCAGAGGAGGACTCCTCTGGGCTTCTGTCCTGTAAAGGGGGAGGCAGAAGCAAGGGGGGGAGGGAATGAGTGAAACAGCTGGATTAGCTCTGCCACCTTGCTGTCCTTCCCCATGAGGCCAGTGGGTGGGGCTGTTGCGCCGTAAAAAGCACCCCCTTGGTTCCCTCGACACACAAGTCAGTGCTTGTAAGACATGAAGAATAAAAAATATATACATTAAAAAAACAGAATGTGACAAAATCAAACAACAAAAAACCAACGAGAACAGCAGCGTCAGTGACACTCAGTCGATCTTGACCGCAGCGTAGATTTTCCTGATGAACATGTAGGCTGCATAGAAGCCAATCGTGCCTGTCAGCAGCCAGAACGACAGGACCATCAGGGTCGTATAACCGAAGTACAAGAGGGAGGGGATGAACTCCACGATGTCCAGCTGGAGAGAAATGAAGAGAAGAGGAATCAGTTTCAATATGCTGTCCATCTCAGGTTTTTGCTTTGGATGGTTTCTACTTACTATTCACCTCTATAAATTTGGTACAGAGCTTGTAAGAGACCGATTCTGCATAAGATCAAAGCAGCAGAGGGCCCTTCAGTCATAGGACACATTACACAGCTGGCTTCTGTCAAAATGACGACTTTCTTTCGACTGTCTTTCAGACAGTGATGGAGCAGAACAGAACAGAAGAGTGCTTAGTTGCAAAGTGGTGACATGAGGAAAGACGAGTGTTTTCTGTTGTCTCACAGTCTTACATCAGTGGACATCAAATCTTATTTTACCATTGAAGCAAGTCCCCCTCCAGCCCAAAATGTGACTCCTTGTTACTTCTCTAGGATTTCTGAGCAGAATGAAGTGTGTGCAGTTTGACATGAGAAAGCTCTAATGTTTACTGCAGTTGTGTCAATGTTTTTCTTTCTTTTCCCACACTGCAGTGTGAAGAAAGTCATTTTTATGAGCTCACCGGACACGAGAAGCATCTCTTACATGACTTAATCCTGCATCACTCACTGTTTTGTGGCTTAACAACTGATTTTATTTTCTCTGTGCAAAAGAGATGATGATGCTAATAAGACAAACAAGGCATGCATTAAATGTGTCTGTGCATGTTATACCGGCTGCTGCAGCCTTTACATTAATCTGACAGCATGTGTTAATGAACCGTTAGGGGTCTGTCACGTGGTGGTCTGGGTAGGCACAGGGCTGGCCTTTCCCTCTGCAACCCAGAGATTACCTGCTCAAATTTCTTTGACACAACCAAACTCTAATGCAGGTTTTCTGTCAAACATTTCAAGCCTCAGACCTAACTAAAAAAAACCTGATGACATCTTGAAAGATAATACTTAATATCATAAGACAAACTTGACCACATGTATTACCACTCACTGATTGTTACACGTGAGAACATTGTGTCACATTAAAAACAGCACTGATTTCTTCAGCTGCAGTGGAACCAAAGAAGAGTCTGTTGTGGATATCTGAACTGTCTGAAACGGCCTTTTACCTTGTTGATGAAGTAGAAGACAGCGTAAATGAGGACGTAGAACGCTGAGCCTCCTGAAACCAGGAAAGTTCTCCACCACCATCGATAGTCCTGATAGCGAAGAGAAAACAAAACACAAGGGATGCAGATAAGGTTCAGGTAGAAGCAACACAGCTGCTTCATGCTGGAAATTGTTGGCAGCACAACTGTTGGTTTGACAACCATTTGTTGTTGTTATTTAGAGACACTCTTCAATATTGAGAACAGAAACTTCTATCGAACACCATGGCATTTCCTTCACACTGCAAACGTAGTGATAAAGACATATTTTGGGGTGCCTGCTTTGGATTATGAGAAATCTTACTTTGGACAAAGTTACATTACTGAAGTTCAGTTAAACAGCAACATTTATGCAACAAAAAAACAATTTAAATGTAAGCATGAGGTCACAACAATGCCAAATCTTTCATTTTCATTCATAACGCAGACATTCAATGAAAGTTCGCAGCTGTGATTAATTTGCCCAGAGAGTACAAGTCGTGCTGGTTCCAACAGATGGAGTTTGATGTTTGTGATTAGCAGGATCCCTCCAATGCTCAGCCCCACTACCCACATCCTGCCTGCCCCCTGCAGAGCTGCAGAGCATTCGAACCACATTACCATGTAATCTTTTTGATCAAACACCTGCCATGCAGCCAAAAGAGAATGGTAAATTACAGTCTACTGTACTGTATTCACAGTAGTTTAAAAGAACTTACCTCTGCACAGAGCTGGAAGTAAACCATTACAATGCTGATCTGAGAGCAGGAGACCACCAAGATGATGAAGACCAGGAACAGGAAGCCAAAGAGGTAATAGAACTGATTCTCCCAGATGGCCTGTAGGTGGTGAAACACACAGTACCGTTGACATGTGAGGACCAAGCCACTGACATCACATCACTTATCCTTTAAATATAACTAATGAACAATTCAGGGAGTCTGTCTGTATTAGGCAGGCTGGACAAGAACATGAGGTGATCTGGCTGGTGAAGAAGAGCTGACCTGTGAGGTGAGTGGTTGTACTCACACTGAAAATGAAGAAGAGCTCGATGAACATGGCACCAAACGGCAAGATCCCAGCCATCAGGATTCTAAAGGACAGAAAACATTTTATCACTACACTGTAGCCACCAGCCATACGAGTGACTGGCATAAGATAAAGAGCAGACTGTTCGCCTGGTTAAACACTCACCCTACAAACTTGTTCATGTACCAGCGCTGCTCCGGAACCTGCCGAGGGATCTGATTGGTGCGCACTGGGTTATCATATGGCTGTTTACGAAAGCCAAAATAGTAGCCCAGGTAGACCAAAGGCATGGAGATACCGAACCACATACAGAGCAGGGCCAGCATTGTGGTGAAGGGGACCTAAGGTGGTGAGTGAAGAGGGCAGGGTCACAACAAGAGTCGTCAAGAAACAAAATACAGTGTTTACCAATGCATGTGACTGGACAAATAATCTTAAAATTACAACACAAAGTCAAACTGCAGGTCATAAGTAATCACTTAGAAAATAGTTCAGAAGGTGTTTTGTGTTGTAATGTACCAGCAAAACCTCTGTAAGGAAAGGAGTAAGGGGAATATTAGATTTCCTCTAAAAAGTCCCTTCAACGTGTTACAAGTGATTTAGGCTGAATATTCCCTTTGAACAAAGCACTACAAGTGATCTTCAACTTCTACATTAACGTCACCATTCTAATAAAGTAATCAGCCCTCTAGCTTGCGGTTTCCTAATGTGCTGTCAATGTAAGCAGAATTCAACATTTTAGATTATGTCATCTGAGTCATGACACTCACCGCCCCAGAGGAGTGTTCTCCCCAGATGAAACAGTTGAGGATGAAGCAGATTCCAAAAACCACTGCAGGATACAAAGTTGCTGTCTACAGTGGAGACAAAACACACAAAACCTAAGCCTCTCTCTCACAGCAATACCAATGGCAGCCAATTTAAGCACGTCTTCAATGACACATAAAAAGCCTTGCTTGCACAACTCCAAACAAACACTGGGTGTGCTGCATTGAAAAGAATAACACAAACTTAGTGACGTGACGAGAGGCAATTCTTTACACATTGAGGATTTAACTTATTAACTTACGCAAAATGCTCCTTTTCTCCACCGATGGCCCTTCAGTGTGCGGTACAGTCTGCCAGCAAAGTAGCCACCAAATACGCTGGAAGAGAAAACAGTGTGAAATCAAAGAAATGCCATATGTGGAAATGTGCTATTTCCTGCCATCTTTGGGATTTTCTTAATGAGGCTCAGCAACATGAACATGGGACTTACCCCATGAACATGAAGAGGAAGCAAGCAGTGGTCATCAAGGCTCCTCTGCTGGATGGAGACAACATGCCCAACATAGCAACAACTATTACACACACATACACACACACACACACACACACACACACACACACACACACACACACAAACTTTGAATATTTCTAGTTTTCCATAGTAATCTAGTTTTAGAAATGTATGTAAATAAAAAACACTACCTTGCCATGAGTGAGTTGAGAAGACTGATACCACTCTCATGTTTATATGCTCAATACAAAGCCATAGCTGACAGGTTATCTTAGCTTAGCATACAGCCTGGAAAACAGGGCGAGTTAGCCTAGCTCTGTCCAAATGTTCATATTTTACATCTGATTTGTTTAATCCGTATGAAAACCGATGCAAAAATGAAAAGCTGTGCTGTTCAGGGCGGATATGTACTGGGTCTTGGCACGATGAGTAAATTGGCATCTCCTCTGGTTGCCTAGCAACCTCATTGTGTTGGCAAAACTCCAGGAAGTCACTGTGTCAGTCAAGAAATGGCGTATTTGGCAAAATTCATCAACGTTACAAACAAACACCAGCAAAGTGATTTTAGACTGGGACACATTCTTCTGGACATGAAGTCATTACGACTAAAGTCAAAGAGCACATGACAGACGATGCTTTTCTTTGGGGCCTGTGGGTTGTGATTTGGGGCCTCCATGGATTGCACTTGATCCAGCAAATCCAACAGACGCAAGATTTGATCGACGTGGGGATTTCTGGGGCTCGGCTGACACCTTCAGCTTTTTGTCATGTTCTTGGGGCCAGTCGTGGATGGTTTTTGTGGCGTGGCTGATCTGTGTTAACATTTAGAAATTTATACTCCTCAAAAGCACATCTAACTGTTGTCCATGTGCTACAGATATAGTTCAGTTTGTTTCTGCATATTTTTTGCTTTTATGGACTTTTCTTTGCGGCTTCATATTGGCAGGATTGTATGAAAGAGAAGATTTTTATATATTATTTTAAGGCATGTGGCATAAGGTGAGAATTACACTGTCAAGATCAAAAGGAAATTGTTGATAGAGAAACAAACTCACAGATGACAATGAGGACCATGCAAAAGAGCTGGATCCCTGAGCCCAGGAGAGAGCTGAGGATCATGGGATACTGAGGCGGCCTGAAGACATCACCATGCACATTCTTCCATCCTGACTCTTCCATGGTGTCCTCCTGGATAGGGAGTAGAAATTTCACTAACACTAAAAACAGGTACCCTGAAATCAAGTCATTCTAATATATGCAATTTATGCAACCAAGCAAACTTTCGTCTGACAGGTGTGTATTTTCTTACTATGTCATCCTCTCTGTTGTAGTTAGCAATGTCCTTCCTCAAGGTCCTGATAATGATCATACTCAAAATACCTGAGGAGGAAAAGCAGGGAAAAGAATGATGAGACGGACAGAAATCTCAACACTCAACACTACACATTTATTTACCTGTCTATCGATCTATCGACACTACTCACACAAAGTTAGGGATATTCGGCTTTCGGGTGAAATTTCAGGACAAACCTTAAAATGCACTATAACCTTTATAGGTGAACGCAATTTGACGTTCTCTAAACTTTTGAATGCACATGTCCAACTGTTTAATGTTTTCCTTTGGCCACATCCCACACTGATGAGCACTTCACTATGAACAGTGCCCTGCAGAACCGGATGATGAATGCCACTCAACTCCAGGCACATTTAAGAGAGGTGAGAGGCAGCCAAGTGTCACGTCAGACCATTCGAAACCATTTACATCAGTGCGGTCTGCGCGCTAGATGACCTGCAAGGGTACCTGAGCACACCACAGAAATGATGGCCGCCAACCATGTTGGAGACGTCAAGGAGAGCGCTATGCATCAGCCACTGTTGTCACCAGACGAGCCTTTGGTGGTGCTGGTGTTTCAGTGTGGGCAGGTGTGTCTAGTTAATACAGAACTGCCCTACACTTTGTGAATAGTACAGTGACAAGCCCATACTACATGAATAACATCATTAATCCAGTCATTGTCCCCCTGCATGAACAACAACGGCCTAATTTCATCTTCATGGACGACAATACTCCAGCTCATCGAGGTCGTACCATTAGGGAACGGCTGCTGGAGACTGGGGTACCTCAAATGGAGTGGCCTGCACTTTCTCCAGACCTGAATCCCATAGAAAACCTACGGGATCAGCTGAGTCGCTGTGTAGAGGCTCGTAACTCTGTACCCCTAAATCTCAATGACCTGAGGGCCGCCCTTCAAGAAGAGTGGGATGCCATGCCTCAGCAGACAATAAGTCGACTTGTGAACAGCATGAGATGTCCTTGTCAAGCTGTAATTGATGCTCAAGGGCACACGACAAGTTACTGAGACACTGACATTTTTTGTTGTGGTATACCCACCACTGTTGTTGGCTTTTGTTTCAATAAATTGTTTTAGATGAGGAAATCGCCATTGCATGCTTCTACTTAAATGCCCTACTTTCATGACATAATATCACTGTAGCGTGAACTTTTTATATTTCCATAAATTTCACCCAAAAGCCAAATTGAAAACACTGCTGCAAAGAATGCCAGAAATTTACTTCATCTTTTAACTTCATGTAATGATGTTTTTTTAAATTTAATCAAGTCTTCATTTATTTCTAAAACTAATTGTAATTGTGGATAGACTTCCTATGTGTGTGTGTGTGTGTGTGTGTGTCTATATATATCAAAACTTGGACATACCAGAGAGGAAGAAGACGACCACCACAGAGTTGACAATGGAGAACCAATGAATCTGAACATCGCTCATGGTCAGGTACGTATCCCATCGAGACGCCCACTTCACCTCACTCTCCTGCACAGAGGAGACAAGACGCTCAGCAGTCTTTCCTCCACATTTATCTACCTTTGCTTAACCCCATATCCCAGAGAACTGAAACTGCTGGAAGACTGGCCTGAATTTTCCAACTGCCTTTGCAGTCAGCCCAAGGATGATCTTGTGGATATACAGTGCCTTGCAAAAGCATCCACCCCCCTCGGCTTTTTACCTATTTTGTTACATTACAACCTGTAATTTAAATGTTTTTTAATCTGAATTTTATGTCATGGATCTGCACAAAATAGTCTCAGTTGGTGAAGTGAAATGACAAAAACATATATAAAAAAGAATAAAAAAAACCCCCTGAAAATTGGCATGTGCATATGTATTCACCCCCTAAAATGTTCTGGTGCGACCAATTAATTCAGAAGTTACATAATTAGTGAAATGAAGTCCACCTGTGTGCAATCTAAGTGTCACCTGATCTGTCAGTATAAACACACCATTTCTGAAAGGCCCCAAAGGCTACAAAACCACTAAGCAAGAGACATCACACCATGAAGACCAAGGAGCTCTCCAAACAAGTCAGGGACAAAATTGTTGAGAAGTACAAGTCAAGGTTGAGTTCTAAAAAAATATCCAAATCTTTGATGATCCTCCAGAGCACCATCAAATCCATTATCTTCAAATGGAAAGAACATGGTACCACAACAAACCTGCCAAGAGAGGGACGCCCACCAAAACTCACAGACCGGGCAAGGAGGGCATTAACCAGAGAGGCTGCACAGAGACCAAAGGTAGCCCTGAAGGAGTTGCAGAGTTCTACGGCAGAGAGTGGAGTATCTGTCCATAGGACCACAAAAAACTGTACACTCCATAGAGCTGGGCTTTATGGAAAAGTGGCCAGAGAAAAACCATTTCTTAGTGGTAAAAATAAGGAGGCACGTTTTGAGTTTGCCAAAAGGCATGTGGGCGACTCCCCAAACGTGTGGAGGAAGATGCTCTGGTCAGATGAGACTAAATTTTAACTTTTCAGCCACCAAGGAAAACACTATGTCACCATCCCCATAGTGAAACATGGCGGTGGCAGCATCATGCTGTGGGGATGTTTTTCAGCTGCAGGGACTGGGAAACTGGTCTGAGTCGAGGGAAAGATGGATGGTGCTAAATACAGGGATATTCTTGAGCAAAACCTGTTTTAGTCTGCCTTTGATTCGAGACTGGGACAGAGGTTTACCTTCCAGCAGGGCAATGACCCGAAGCATACTGCTAAAGCAACACTCGAGTGGTTTAAGAGGAAACATTTAAGTGTGTTGGAATGGCCTAGTCAAAGTCCAGACCTCAATCCAATTGAGAATCTGTGGTCAGACTTGAAGACTGCTCTTCAAAGCGACTTGCAGTTGTAATTGCGAAAAGGACTGCAAAAGGTGGCTCTACAAAGTACTGACTTTGGGGGGGGCAAATAGTTATGCACGCTGAAATTTTGTTATTTTGTCCTATTTGTTGTTTGCTTCACAATAAAATGGAAAATCACATCTTCAATGTTGTGGGCATGTTCTGCAAATGAAATGATGCAAACCCTCAAACCATCCATTTTAATTCCAGGTTGTGAGGCAACAAAACATGAAAAATGCGAAGGGGGGTGAATACTTTTGCAAGCCACTGTAAATTAATCACTTATGTTTAAATTTCAAACTAATCCTTCATCAAATGCCATGATTTGGCCAGTTTTAGGGATTTATTCAGGACTTCACTGTGGTTACAAGATGTTTAAAGTCACTGAGAATCCATACTGCGGTTACTGACCTTCCAGTGGACAGAGTAAGTGAAGAGGACTTCATTCTCCTTCGTCGGGTCAATCTCCTGGGGGGCAGAGCCACTGGCCTCAGGCAAGGTGCATGTCTTGTCACTTTCCACAGGCTTCAGATCTGAGAATAAATAAACACAGAATGAGTATTACAAGAAGTAAGTGATAACAACTGTTACATTACTGGCCACCTTGGAGGCAACAATTGTGTGTCTCCCTTCTACTTGAATAGTTTTTAGAATCACCATAGATACAGAAACATTACACAACCTTAAGTAATTCCAAAAGAGTGTGTTGACACCTACCATCTACTTTTACACTTTGGGGTATGACCTCAAATCGCACTACCCTGTAGTTGTGAATGTCCCCTTGCTCCAACTTCTCCTTGTGGAAGTACAGGATGAAGGACAGGTGGTTGTGCAGATAAAACTGTGAAGATAAGTGGCAAGACAAGAATGAGTACTCTTTAAAAACACAAGCAGACTTGATTTTATTTTTGCAGGCTACAAATTCTATACAATCTGACTGTTGATTTGACCCTTACAGTGACCTCAGACACAGACAGAGTAAAAAAAGCTAAAGAATGTGGAATTTCAATGAAGAAAATATTATCCAAGACATTTTACATTTGTTCCATTTCCAGAATTTTATTACCAGTAGATAAATTGTCTCAGACTTTCCAGGTTTTCAAGATGCAACTTTTAAGGCCCTGAAAACTGTGTGATGGTTTAATGTGTTTAAACCCTTGCTAAATGTGAAATCCAAATTAAAGATGGGAAAAAACATTCAGTAATATTCATAAACATTTAAACTCTCAAATCTCAGGTGTGAACGTAGTTCCATCAGATTTGACTGACTGTGGGCTGGCAACATCAAGAAAACATCCCCATAACTTTCAGCAGATTTTGATTCAAATATCACCAAAACCTGATTGGTGCACAAAAAATGTGACATCACCTTTCCAACTGAGTCTTGCTCACTTCTTAAAATAATGGAGAAAAAAAAAGTTCATCTCTCCTCATGTGACAAAACTAAAACTGTTTGAACTTTGGCAGAAAAATCTATGTTCATCAATACAGGCAAAACAATGCTAAGAGATGCTGAAAATGCAAAACAGCATTCTATAACTGAAGTCTTCTCTCTCCACCTCCAAATAATGTATCAGGACAGATAAACACGATATATATCTACCTTGCTGCTGTCGACAAATCCCAGTCTGTAGCCATGTTCAAACTGGATATCTTTCACCACGTCCTTCCTCTGCTCCTCCTCCCCTCCTGCCTCTCTGTTGGGATAAAACTCTAACCTGGTGGCAACAGGCAGGTTGTCTGCAATACTGCAAGGCACAAGAAGATGTTCAATCAGTCTTGGTTTGCACACTGAACATTCAAATACTAGAATAACCACCCCCCAGTTGTATGCCTCTGCCAAACACTCAAGTTGCAGTTTACATTCATGTCTGTTCAGACTCACATAATATATGTAGTGAAGACTTTTGAAGGAATTTAATAAAAAGATACTAAATGTGTTTTTTGGTGAAATGGAAGTTCTCTCTGCTTTGACATGTATAATCCAGTGACTCATTTCCAGTGAGAAACATTGACCATTTTCACTTAGAGACTAGTTTTCCAGAGGAGTACAGGGGACTGATAGAGAGCTTCATCACATGGTGCAACAACAGTCACCTGAAGCTCAATATCAGCAGAACCAGTGAGCTCGTGGTCGACTGCAATGATTTAAATATGGATGTTGGTGCAAAGAAGCTACAAATTGCAAAATGTGAATGCTTCACACACGTTCAACCCTGCAGCACAGGGTTGAGATCTATACAATCAGCACAGATTCAAGGTGGAGACCAAGATTATCTGACCAGATGTGAAATATGGTCAGGATTGGCCCTTATGTTCCTGAGTTCACTTTTGACCTTTTGGATATACAATCTCATCACTTCATTATTCTATCATTGTGAGAAATGCTGTTATAATTAGCGTTTGAATTCTTGAGCTTTGGCCAAAAACATGTTTTATGAGGTTACAGTAACCTTTGACCACCAAATTCTAATCACTTCATCCTTGTCCAAGTGGATGATTGTGCCAGATGTAATGAAATTCCCCCCATGCATTCCTGTGATATCACATTAATGAGAATGGGATGTATATAAGGACAAACAAAGTGAAAACATAATACCTCCAACTGTGGCTGTAGTTGGCACAGAGACATAAAAATTGAAATGCTAGAGACCTAAGTTATGAAGATATGTAATTGAGAACAGAAAAAAGTATTATTTTCCAACTACGTTATGCTACAAAGTATCAAAGAAGAACTGCTTCAGTCATTTCTTTACACATCAATTTTGACTTAAACTTACGGAGTCTGGAGTGACTGAACAAAAAATATTACTTAATTAGATTGTAGTAATCATTGGTAGTCCTCATCGCAACAGGTCTATCTCAACATTGACCTGTCAACATATGACATATCATCACTGGCAATAACAGTGAGGAAGGGAAGCTCACAGGTGAACATAATACTCCTCCTGGATTCGCTCAGCAACCAGCTTGCTTTCGTCTATGGTGAGTTTTTGCTTGTTGCACAACATCTCACATTTCTTGTCCTTGTTCATCTCGACATTGTAGCAGGTATTTACAATACGGTCCCCGCGTAACACCTCACCTACAAAAAAGAAAAACAAAAAACATAAAAAAAATATGTGTAAACACACTGAAAAATATATAGCGTTTTTTTCAATATGTAAGATAACATTGCTTTTCCTATATAGGATGTAGTCAAAGTGTGTGATGCATTTAGAGAAACACATTCTACACGTCTACAGCATTCCACTTACCAAGGTTCTCGCCCTTGTACAAAACAGAGTCTGGCTTACAGAAAGGCAGGGAGTAGTATTCATAAGGAAGCTGGGTACGGGAGCTGGTCAGCTTCACTGCCTGAAAAACAAATGATCTGACTGACTCACAGATATAGCAATATATAGTACACAGTAAATGGAGTGAATTTATACAGCACTGTTTTACTCTCGCTGACCACTCAAAGCACTTTGCAACACAAGCCAGCATTCCCACACTGTTGGCAAGGTGCCACCTGCTCATTATGAGCAATAACCATTCACACACATTCACACAGTGATGGCACAGGGTTTGATTTTTGACTGTTTCCACATGTTGGTCTATAGGTTAACAGACAGACAGACAGACAGACAGGCAGAGCTAATGGCTTCGCTAGCTTGGAGTAAGTTAAAAAACGAAGCATGATAAAAATAGCTTGATATGGGCAAATTTCCTCCAGCAAGGGATGTCTGGGATGCCATTCTTCAGTTTAGTTGCAGAAAAGGTACAATACTGATTGGGATGGCTCCCAGCCAAAAATCATGTTGCTGCTAGCCAGAGGAAGCAAGCGTCATGCGTGTCAGTAAGTCGGAGGCCATCAACCAGTGTGGCCAATCATTGAGGCTGATTTGCTACCAATCAGTGTGGTAGAGGGTGAGGGATTCAAATAGCTATTTCAGTTCCTCAATCCCAAGTGTGTTTTTCCATCAAGAACTACCATGACTCAATGCACTGAAAAACACTTCGAGGAGAAGAGGGATGACCTAAAAGTGAGGCTAGGCAGGGCAGACAAGCTAGCTCTGAGCACCGACTGCCAGACAACTCTCACAAAACTACATCACAACTACCTCTCACTTCATCAGTGTTGACTGGGAGATGCAGTCCAGTGTGCTCCTCGCTCAAAGACTCTCTGTCTGGCACACGTCAGACAACCTTACAGAGATGCTGACTAGTGTGATGGAAACATCAGGCCTCAACGGTCATGTGCTGGCCTGCATCCACGATAACAGCAAAACATTGTGGCAGTTTTTCTTACAAATTAACCAGTTAGTTACAGGTTAATGGGTGTTCAGCCACTAACCTGTAACTAACAGGTTTATCTGGTTTATCTTTAATTTATTTTTGATGCAAAAGCAAAGTAGACCATAGATATCTGATTTTAGAATGAACTTAAACTCTAAACTACCATTAAATTAATCAGCTGCTCATGGGAACTATCAAGCGATCTATATAGGTGATTTGTATAGCAATGCAACATCATTTGTTAACCATGGTAACATGTTATGCGTGTCTGTCAAGTCAAATAGGGGTTAAAACAGAGGTGTGATGCGCTTGTGTACTATGCGTATTCTGGCAGTTCCTCAATGAAAAAGTGAGTGAAATGTTGCTGTCGATCTCTTTCATCAGCACCACTGATGATACCAAATGACAGTCACTAAAACTGTACTATGAATGTCTTCCCTGTTTTGGTTAATTTTGCTTCTAACCTGCCACTAACTGTTAACTAACTTTTTATTTTTATTTTTCACTAAGAAGCATGCTCGACTGCATCTCCCAGTTTATTTCATGATTTCAAGTTTTCATGTACCGGAAAAATTCTTTCAAATAGGGACCCTGTTTTCCCATGTTTATGTGTCTAAGTGACTAATGGGTACAACAATTTTTTAAACTGGTTCAGCATTAAATGAGAGTGCTACAGCGGGCAGCCACTAAACAGGCTGCCATGTAATCCCTCCAGGTGTTGGCAAATCGTCAATGTTCGTCAACTGTAAGTGTTTGATTTTGCCACTGACAGGCTCGACTGTTATTCTACGTGTCTGACAACATTATAAAAAGGATCCCTACAGAGATAGACCTTTTGGTTAAAGAGTAAGATCCTTTGTGTATAACCAGAAACAGCTACTATATGGCTTTTGCCAAAGCCACCAGACTCAGCTAGAAGGACTTAAATATATAGGACATCAACAGATTTTCCCAGTGAAAAAAAAAATGTATTTTAAGATAATGGAAACCCTGCTCCCAATCAGCACTGATGTAGTAACAGGTAGTTGTGATCCAGCAGTTCCACAGTCAGTGCTCAGAGCTAGCTTGTCTGCCCTGGCTAGCTTGACTTTGAGGTCATCCTTCTTCTCCTCAAAGTGTCTTTCAATGTGTTAAGTCACAGTAGCTCTCCATGGCCTAACATACTCTGCGTCCATGTACTGAACTAGCTCTCTGAATCCCTCACTGTCTCCCACTCTGACTGACAGCATATGGGTCTCAATCATACCGCACACCGGCTGGGTGATGGCCTTGGACCAGAGTGCATCACACTATGTGTGTTTATGCAAATTAAACTATAGAGCGACATGTGTAATGAATCAAAAATATTCTTGGCGATTAACTGATTAACAGTTAACTACTGACATTCCTAGTCTGTATATTTTCACGGATACAGCTCCTTGTTCATTCAAAAAAAGTCAGTGGCAGCATGACATGGATCGGAACCATCATTGATCCCATCATTTTAATCCTTGGTCTGGATCAAATTAACTTATCTACAAGTGTGAATGCATCCTAATACCCATGTTTTGGTGTAGCTGGACACTCACAAGAATATGGAAAGTTACAAAAAAACAAAGAAAGACCACAGTTGGGTTCAAATCGAGGACTTCATGATGTATGGCAATGAGGCTAACTACTGAACAACCACGTCACAATGTGTCGGCTAATCAGTGAAATGCTAATCAAAGGAATCTTGGTCTTACCTTAATATCTACTATGTCACCATCATGGAAGTCCCGGGGGGCAACTCCGGGAACATAAAAGGGCTGGACCACAGGCAACAACGACAACAGTAGCAAGGCCCACCACGTCTCCTGTAACAGAGACACCAGCAAATGCTGTATTTTACCTCACAAACACTGCATAATGTAACATATATCATGACATTTGACATATAAAAGTTATTGTGTGTGCTTGTGTATGTGGGTGTATTAAGACAAAAACATTCTCAACATGAGCTAAGTTCATCATGCCACATAAAATACTAAAGACTCGAGACTAATTACAATACTGTGAATTCGTTAGAGGTGCAGACCATGCTAAGCTTCAAGTTCTAAGAGAAGGAGGAAAAGGAGAGTTGCTGTGCACTGACAATAGACTGTCAAATCTCTTTCAAGATGCCCTCAGGCAGAATCAACTTGAAACTGCTTCCTAACAATTCCCTTTCATGATGAAACTGTATACACACCAACGTGTCAACATTTATCTGTAGCAGGTTTCCGCCTCACCTGCAAAAGTCTTGTTTCTTTTTTGTGTGGAAGACAATGTCACATCAAAATGTGTTACAAAGTCTGGCAGTTAAAGATGCCTGGCTTTCCTCAAACATCAAAGCAAAAACAACATTTCAGTCAATCTCCAAGTTTGCCCTGAAAAATCATCAGTGCTTTTACATATTGGGATGTACTTTGCCTTGCAAAATGGATTAAGTCATAGTACAATATGAGTCCAATAATGGAGGGGGTGGGTCCTTCAAGTCAATTAGTATTATTCAGTTATACAGGTCATGGCCTGTGGACACAAGGAGCTACAGTGCTCCAAAGCTGAGAGGACAGACACTGTGCATACAACTGCTGCCCAGGTGATTCAGCACAGGCAGATTTATGGCAGAGAGTCAAAGAGAAAAGCCTCACATGACATCTACACTAGCGTTGCCAGAAGGCATGTAGAGTTCTCCACGTGCCCTCTGAGAAACTGACTGCATGCAACACGAGAAACATAAAGCCACAGCGACATGAAAATGGTTTGACAACAACAATGATGTCCCAAGAGGCCAAGTCAGAGTTGACAAGAAAATCCAATTCAAACTTTAAATGGACTTTGTTAATGGAGTGCACTTACATAGCGCTTTGATCCAAGTCACTGTACAATTCATCTCTCATTCATCCTTTCACACACACTGATGGCAGCAAGTTAACCTTGCAAGGCACTGGCTTTGCTATAGGGAGCAACTTGGGGATCAAAGTCTTACTCAAGGGCTATCTGACCTATGGACTGGAGGAGCCACAGCCACTCAAATTTATGGCACAACAGGGTCTGCTGTTCTCTCACAGTCCTCATACAACTTAACAGCACTTTAACAGTTGTGTGAGAAAAGTGCAGTGTCCTCATAGGAAAGCTGATACAGACCGAGTCAATGCTGTTTCTGCCAGGGGTGCCTCTACTAATATCTCACTCAAAAGGAGGAGAAGGGGCATACTTACTGATGTCTTTAAGATACAGAGCTTAATTTAACATTGTGAAGTTATTTTCTATTCTCATACCAGAAAGTCTAATTATAACTGTGTGATTCAGTACTGGAAAATAATAAGTCCAAGGGGAGCACATGCGTTTTCTAAGCACTGTGAGTTCATGACATGGCAGTGAAGGCAGTTAGTGACAGTGGCTTCTGACTTCAACATTTAAGTTTTATGACAGCACCAAAGCAATAGAGTAACAGACAGTTTTAGTTCACATTAGTTTTGCCTATTTAGCTCATCTCATGCTGTCATCTCCACATCTTTCAGTACTGTTAGCCAACTACACCGACAACAACCTCAAACTGACGCTGCCAGACAGGGCTGCTAGAAGCTAACGTTAAGCCAAAGTTCGGGTAGCTGATTTCTCTTGGCCGTACAACAAATGACAGTCAAACAACAGAGTACGTGATCAGTCATACTTGGTCAGAACAGTGTAACATACCAAACAGCATGACAAAAATCATTTTTAAGGCACCACTGACACTCAAGCTAGGTAGCGACAGCTAGCTAATGTTAACTACAGCAAGCAGTTAGCTAAATCGTCACATCGACATTCAAACAACAGCGAACTCGTAATTCTGCACTGAGTTAATGTTAAAATGTTGTTCATCGACTACGACAGACCACTACTCTGCTACAAGAACAACATTCTGTCTAATTTAATTTGGGAAGACAGTATGAGCAATGTGTACTTAGAAGAAAAAGAGTTCGCTTTTCCACATACCATCGCCGCGGCCGCCATTTTGAATACGTGTCATTAGTGACGTTGCGGAAGTCCTGTGTTTTTAATATTTCTGTTTTTTTTTTTTATTTGACACGCCCATAAATGTCGGACTCCCAAAGAACTGTCTAACATAACTCACACACTGCTGACTGACACTACCACTGACACAAATACATAAGACTTTCTTTCCAAAAGCGTTTCTCCCATCTTCTTTTGAAATAATGTGAATTACTCGTTTGTTAACGATGCTGTGTAATATACTGTTGAATCACTGGTATTTGCCTCCACCTTCATAATAAGAGCCATGCCTACAAACAGATAAATGAACTTAGTGTGTAAAAAACACAACATTTTAAATATTGCTTACTGTTATATAATATATATACATATGGGTAGATACAGTAATTGTTTCAAAAACAGTTTATTTGAAAATACCATTTAACCAAGCATCAAACAGAATACGCAAAGGATTTTTATTGCGAAAGAAAAACACACAAAAAAATGTCACTAAGAATATATCTACAGTGTTGGGTATTTATTCAGTAATGTCACATATCACCTCTGCAAATGTCACATTGAAGACTCTCAGATATTGTACCTCAGTTATTTCTAGACGGATGATACCAAATCACGAAATGATAAAATGTAAGACTCTTAGGAACAATCTCTTTGAAATGTTAGGATTTTGGTCCATTTGGGTACATTGCGATTTCCAACAATATGAGAAACACATTAACCAAACAGTTTTGGAAAAATAGCACAGTCGTGAGTCCTTGACTCAGAAAATGATTGAAAAAGCTTTTACTTTGGAAAATGTCATTCCATTCAAGATACAGTGATGTTCAAAGCAATACTATTTGCAGCAATAAATATTTTTTTCACCCAGAAAAAAAGAAGGCCAAAAGATGCGAAAATCTGTATTTGCTTCTTTCATTCACTTCCCAAATACAGAATAACAGTTCAATGGGCCAAAAGAATAATCAAGCATTATTACTTAACATGGCTTCACATTAAAGACTTTACTCCTACGTAATTGTATTTATTTGTGTACATCATTTTATAAATACAGAGCGTATGCAATATATTATAAATTACTGAAAAAAGAAACAACCATTGCAAAGGCACAGTGAAGGAGTTATGCTGAAACAAGCCTCAGTGCAATGAAAAAAACCCCATGGAATTTAAATAGAGGATTCACGCATAATCAGTCATATATCTTTCACTCTGTCAAGTCCACAGTACCATGTCACAATGTAAAACACTCCATTTAATAGGAAAGGAGTGGACAATGACACATTTGCTTGCTGAACTGTTGGCATCAACACAGTAATATCAGAGCTGAGGACAAATATTTCACTGCGATCATCTGTGTTATGGTTATACCTTCCCTTGATGGATGCATAATGTGTGCTGAAGTAGAACAAATGAATCCAGTCTTTTCCATGTGACTGCTTTCAGGTGACCTACAGTTGTTTATGAATGTGGCCATGCATGTAAAATAATAACTGTGTGCGATACAATAATGATTTTTCAATTGCTGTACTGTACAGTTGCCTTTCTTCATGCTGTGCATGTTATGTAGAACACCTTCGGAGGTGTTCAAATGATATGTTAGGGACTGCACAAAAAATAAAACAGGGCGAGGGCAAAAAAGTGGGAGGGCTGTTGGCAATTATTGCTAAATAGAGGTAGTATATTTCAAATGTCAGGTCGCATGTTTTCTGTGCATAACGTACTCACAACAAGTGATCCAAATAATATGTGCAATCTGTTGTCAAAAAAATCTATTACAATAAAAGCACAAATAACTTATGTGAAGTACTCTTTTTTGCACCACTTTTCATTATAAAGAGACTGCAGATATAACAAATTAACATATCTGCACACATCATGTACTATATGTGTCCAGTGATTCACAAGAGTGCTGCTGATGTGCATCCAGATGATTTATGGTCAGTTAAATATCCAGTACAGCTGATGCAGCTATGGTGATGTTAGCCTACTGTGTGACCCAGCCTTCAAAACATTACAAGACACATCTGATTTGGTCCAGCCATGACCTAAGTTTAAGGTAGGGTTTGTGTTATTATAATATTGGTAATAGTAATAATAATAACTACTCTTTATTTTGTTTACATATTTTACTTTTCTTAATCTCTCTGGTTATATTATTTTAAAATGTTCTGGTTTCAACCCTCCCCAGTCATTTTTGTACAGTCCCTTATATATGTTGTGTGTGTGTGTGTGTGTGAATGAGAAAGAGAAGGAGACAGACAGACAGAGAATGGTAAAAAGAGAGCATGTGTATGTGTACGTGTGTCTGAGAGTGTGTGTGTGTGTGTGTGTGTGTGTGTGTGTGTGTACTGCACTGCTGCATGTAGAAAATGGACTTGCAATTAAGTCTGAATATAAAGTGATGTTATGAAAAAGTCTCATGGCTGCTGCTGATACTGGCTCTCTGTGGCTGTGTAGAAATCCTCCAGGACACTCTGCAGGTAATCAAAGGTGGGACGGTCCTCAGGCTTGTTCTTCCAGCACTCCAGCATGATTTCATAGAGTTCGTTGGGACAGCTCTCCAGGCGTTGCATTCTGTAGCCCTTCTCCAGGGAACGGATCACTTCTGGGTTTGTCATTCCTGAAAAAAAAAATCACAAACTTGGGTTAAGAGAGGCTGCAGAGCTACGAGTTCTTCAAAATAAATGAGAAATATCTCATGGGCTGCATTAGCTTCCTGGTTCTATGGATGGTTGGTTTGTCAGACTGGAATACCCTAACTATTGGATGGGCTGCTATGAAACTTTGCGGAGACATTCTCTGACTTAAGTGATCCTCTGACTTTTCCTTTAAATCCACAACCCTAACCCTAATTTGTCCAATACTTTGTTTTATGGCCAAACACCTGCAAAACTCATGCTAATTAGATGATGTTAGCATACTAAAATGTTCAATTAAGATGGTAAATATCATAAACATTATACCAGCTAAACATCAGCATATTAGCATTGACACTGTGAGCATGTTAACATGCTGATGTTAGTATTTAGCTCATTGCTCAGTGTTAAGCTCCCATGTACAGCTTGACAGATTGAGTAGGGGTGGCTGTGGCCTAGGAGGTAGAGTCAGTCGGTGGTATGATCTCTGGCCTCGGCAGTCCACATGCGGAAGTATCCTTGGGCAAGATACTGAACCCCAAAAACTGACCCCATGAATTCGCACACCGATCCCCCTTCAGTGTGTGAACTAATATGTACATCTACTTTGGATAAAAACTAATAGTGATTTTTTTTGGGATAAAAGCATCTGCCAAATGACTAATTGTAACTGTAATTGTACTAGCATAGCGGTAGCCTTGTTAATACTGCACCTGGTATCAAGGGCCAGCCATAATACCATGAGAAAAGCTCAATTTGATACGAAATGATGATGGAACTATAGAGAATGGAACTATAACTCTGATGTTATTAAATGACACAAGATGGCCTTCCACACATGCAAAGTGTATCTTTGTAAAGTGTTTCCATTCTGCCTCTATCTTCAATAAAGTCTAAACTCACAACTGTTATGCTATCACCTTCCAATGAGAGCAATCTTACACTCTCTCCTGGCTTAGAGGGCCACTTTAAACCATGCACAATTAATGGGAAGAGTTTAGGTGAGTGATCCACTTACCTGGGTATGGTGTACGTCCATAGCTGATAATCTCAGTCAGCAAGATGCCAAAGGACCACACATCAGATTTGATGGTGAAAGAGCCGTAGTTGATGGCCTCAGGGGCTGTCCATTTGATGGGGAACTTGGCTCCTGGTTGTTGTGGAGAGTTGAAAACCAGTCAAAAATGTAACTAATGTTGACATTATTATTGAGAAATTAGTTGGCTCCTAATGACACTGCTGAGAAGTTTCCTGCTGGTCACACATCCTCTCAAAGTCTTACATCTTGTGCTCATGCGGTAAGTCATACAGCAAGTCACCGTTGTCTTCACTCACTGCTATTTATGTCACTCATGTTGTAATCCAACATCTCGCTGACACAAAGTAATTTCCCCTAAATGGATGAAACCATGACTTCTCCCATTTCATCAGTTTTGGGGAATCAGTTCCCCAGTTTCTTAATAAATTCTGCTGATGGCACCTGGCTACACAACACGTGACAGTGAATATTGTGTTGTACCTTCCCGAGCTGTGTACTCATTATCTTCAATGATCCGAGCCAGGCCAAAGTCAGCAATTTTGCACACTAAAGCCTTATTGACCAGGATGTTGGCAGCTCTCAGGTCCCTGTGGATGTAGTTCCTCTGCTCAATGTAGGCCATGCCCTCTGCAGTCTGAAGACAAATAAGTCAGTTTAAAAGAGTCATGGTTCACAACAGTAAATGTCACTGGCAAAAACAGCCTGGAACAGCATTCAAGCACTCAAGGAGCATTTCCTTCTAAAAAACACACACTTCCATACTGTACGTATAATAGTCTTTGCATAAGCTGTTTCTTGAAAGAAATTGTTCTGCTCTAAGGATACATTTACTGTAATATGTGTGACGATCTATTTACACGTGTAGTCTCTCCCTTTAGTTTTTTGTGTTAGCATTAAATAAGATCAATTTCTCTTTCTATCTGCTGGACCATTTTACATGACAAAATTGCTCATGGAAGGATTGAATCAAAACAGGCAGCTCCAACTGTCTCCAACTGCAAGTCTGAAAGTGCAGCCACTATGGCTCTGCAGCTGGGTCATATCAGCTGGGTCTAGTGCTTCACATCAGTGACTCCGTGTCTCCTTATTCAGTGATCCACCTTTTTTTCTGCATTATTTCATCCTGGTTAGAGTTTCACTTTTCACTTTTGCATATTATTCTCCAAACCATCACCAAGAATTCAGCTCTTCTTTTCTCACTGGTGTAGACAGTTAGGCATGGAATAACGAGGACATCATATCAACAATGGCCCATGGCAGAATTACACAAATGTTCATTTCAATTTTGCAGACTAATACTGAATAATATGATTCACTTTTAACACAATCCATATGAACAGAACAATGAGCGACTGAACTCGAGAAATGATGTGAACTTTCAAATACGGCCATTGAAAAATGCATCGCAGACAAAGGATTCAGTCATGTAAAACGCAACACAACCAACCGACTAGAAGATCTGGTCTGACAAGCTGTCATGTCATGTGTGGAGTGGAGGACTGATGCTAAATGTGGCTGATGAATCTCACCTGGGCAGAGAAATCAATGAGCTTGGGGAGCTGCAAACGGTTGCCCTCATCACTCTTTAAGAAGTCTAATAAACTACCTGTAGGCACACACACAAACACATTAACAAACACATGCTACATGTAGACACATCGTCACCACAGAAACAATGCAAGCTGGTAGTGCGAAACACAAACATCACTGTAGATATTCTTTACAAACATGTTAAATACATTTCATGTCCAATGCTAGCATCAGGGAGGTATCTAAGAGACCACAGATTTTATTTGAGTTTATTGTTTTAATTGTTCCCTTACAGCAAGTAACTGTTAAGACTTGTCTGTTTGCTCACTACATAGTTTTCACACATTCTCAAATGCAACGTGTAGTGTTCAGATGTTACAGCATCTCAATGTACACGTGAAAAAAAAATCACTTGTGATTGGCCGAAATCCCTCTTCAGTTTACTTGGGATCTAGTGTAATGTCATGTGGATACTTTATAGGCTATCCATACAATAAATCTGTTTAAGGTTTTTAAGGTCTGTTAATGGTTTATTTATCATCTGAAACTGCACAATTTTTTAATGTAAATACTTGTTTATATCCTTAGTTATATTGTATTTTTATTATACTATTATAATATTATATAATACCTATTATATATTAAATTACATATTATAAAACTATATATTTAGTTAAATTCACTGCTGTTATTCCTGTCTATATTTTTTGTCACTTTTTTGTTACTTTTTTTTTTTTTTTTTTTTAAATCTTGTATACATTCTGTGTTTGTGTGTATGTTTAATTGTTACTGCAACAAAATAATTTCCCAAATTGGGATCAATAAAGAAGCAGTCCAAAGTCTAAAGTCAAAAAGTTTGGGGGAAAAATGATATTTTTTTCAATAAATTAACAAATTTAAAGCGACAGTGCAGTTATCACTGAATTAAAATAAAAGAACACACCAACTGTGACAAGTGTTCAGCACATGTACTGCACCTGCACACCCATCCACCCATCCACCCACCCACCCACCCACCCACACACACACACACACACACACACACACACCTTTTTCCATGAACTCGGTGATGATATAGATAGGCTCCTCCTTGGTAACCACGGCATGGAGTCGGACCAGTTTGTCATGCTGTAGACTCTTCATCAGGTTGGCCTCACCCATGAAGGCTTCAACTGACATGCTGCCAGGCTTCATGGTCTTCACTGCTACTTTTGTGTGCTTATTGTATGTAGCTTTAAACAAAACAATTATTAGAATTAGAAAATGAATTGCTAGCTTCCCATCTCCATTAACAACTGGATTCTAATGACTCAGATCTATCTCACCCATCCAGACTTCTCCAAACTGGCCGGCACCAAGCCTCCTTTCCAGTTTTAGTGATGATCTTGGGATTTCCCAGGCATCTTTCTCCCATGGCTTCTCAGGTTTGGGGCTCAAGCATGGGTTGGTCAGGGATTGGCAGAGACCATCTCCCTGTTCTGGAATTTGCAGAAAAATTTATGTATTTATGATTTTGCTTGCTTTTATACAATGAAAATCAGTGCTATGCTCTTATTTGGGGGGATTTATATCATTACATAAATATTTATTTATATACCAAAAACACCTTTTATAATCTGTACATAATGTACATATACACAGTTGTTTTTCTGTTCTGTATCCTGAATGCTTTTTTTTTTTATCTTGACCTTATTGTGTCACTGTTTTTGCTTTTTGTAATACTTAGTGGCTTTTACAACTAAATTTGCCACATTTACAATTTAAAGAGCAATAAAATCTATCACTTGTAATGAACCTGATAATATTTCACCTAGCTTGATGTATTAAAGTTGCCCAGCAGAGAGCGCTGTGTATCACTACAAGCATGATAGTGACAAGTTACTCCTTTCTTCATCATCATTTTAATGATGGCAGTTACCTAACTAGACTACTAAAACACACAGATGCGAGGAGGTAAACATACCAGGGAAACAGTCTGAACTTTGACTGGAGAGAACTCACTCTTGTAATGGCTGACCAGCTCCTGCAGGGTGCTGAATGTGTTGCGGGGAGAGATGTAGAATCCTCCATTGTCCAGCGTACGGATCTTATAATGTTTAACTGTGTCACCGGACTGGACATCACTGTCCCTGACGGACAGAGAGTAGCTGCCTGTGGTAAAAGTGAAAGAAAAACTGGTTATCATGTGACTTGTAGGGGATATGTGAATGCTGATGCCAATATTTTTTCACTGACAGCAGTTGATTTTTTATAGATGATTCAACATCTTAAAATCTTAACTCTTTTATATTAGGAAATTACAGGGCCCAGTATTTCTCGAAGATGATTATTCTGGTGTGGGTAGAAAAGCTTCTGGGACTGCCTGCAGATCAACATAGGCCCCTTAAAAGGGCACCCAAGTAATTCAGCATTGTACTTCCATAAATTCATGGGCTCACAAAAGACAAGACAAAAAATAATTGTCAAAATTGAAGCAACACCAAGATATCCTGACTTTTAGTTTCCATAATGGGTTGAGCTCCAAAAACACTAAAGCCTACATTTCCCATAATGCAGGCTTTTTGTTAAAATTTTAATGTTGGACACAAACCTCATAAGTGAGTAGTGAGTAGTATTCTTCATGATAAGTACATTGAATACATGTGTAAAACTGGTGAAGTGCCCCTTTAAACAACTCACCATATATATGGCAGATTCAGCCTGTGCTCAGCCCTTCAATTAAGAATTTATTTTAAAAATTTCTTTTTTGGCCACTTGAACACAATACTGACATGTTATGGCTATTTCAAGTTGAGTTCCATGTGAGCAAGCAGTTGCCTATTCACACATCTGGTCGACTCAATGCAACATTATCATCTATTTGTAGTTCTGTCTCTGGCAACCTGACAAATGAAAGTTCAACATTCACTTCTTTTCTTTTCAGATCTGTTTTGGTCTCCACACACTCACTTAGCTGAAAAATCCTCCATTATGGTCGTGTAAAATGAGTTTTATCAGAGATTTTTTGCCGAAAATAGGAGCTGCATCTTAAAACACAAAACAGCCCACACAACACTTAAGTTGTGATTTTTGCTGTCAATAAATCATCTTCAGGACTTAGACTGCTCAACGTAAGGACAAATAATCAGTTTTTGAATGTGTTCCACTCACCCTTGGTGGTCTCACTGTCTCGGATCATGAAGGATCCCACTTTGTTCCCAGGGGCCAGAAGCTGCCTCTCAGCATCTTTCCTGCTCACACCCTTGAAGAACCACCTCAGTAACGGAAAACACATCAGTCAGTACATACACCTCTGAACAGCTCCTTCATTTGCCATGCATATTGTGTGTTTTCGTTCGTTTTCATTCCCACTTCGTGAAAAACTACACTACTGCATCAAGTGCCATCTAAATAAATTATACTATCATTGTCACCACTAACACTGCTGCTGCTAATAATAATAATAATGATAGTACTACTACTACTACTACTACTACTACTATTACTACTACTACTACTACTACTACTACTACTATTACTACTACTACTACTACTACTACTACTACTAATAATAATAATAATAATAATAATAATACAATAATACTAACAGTAATCTCATTTGTCACACTCTCAAGAGCAATAGGGATCTATCACTTTTGTATATCACAATTGTATATCTACATCTTCAGAAAAAAACTGTTTTCACCAGGGAGATACATATAAATGTGTATTCAGTGTGAGTACACTTACTCCTCTGCCTCCAGAGTATCTTTGGCTACATAATTGCTGGGGATGTAACCTTCCTGACCTGTACTGATTAACATAGCTCTCCACCACTCCCCCGATCTACAGAGAGAGAGAGAGATAGAGAAAACAGGTGTGAGTATTTCTTGTCAACAAAGACATGATAAGCCACACAAAGAATTCATGATCTTTCTCACCGCTGATATTCAACTTACTCCTCTAAGATTTTCAGCTTATCTCCCTTCTTGAAGCCGAGGTCTCCTTCATGAATGGCCTCATAGTCATACAGTGCCATGGCAATACTCTCTCCTGCAGCAGCATGGCCAGAAGGAAAAAACAAGCAAAAGGCCTCATGTTGATGTTTTTGGTTATGATATGCAGTCATAAAATACATCCCTTTTGTGTTGCCATTGAAAGCTATGAGAGTGTCTTCTTTCTGAGGCCAAACATGCTGAGAATTTGTGGAGAATACAAATCTTTGTACTTGTAAAATGAAGACGTAGCTAAAACCAAACCTGCTGTTCTTGGCTCGTGAAAAGTGGACATTTTGAAGGAAGTTCATTATGAGGGTGTGAAAGTGTGTATGTGAGAGTGAGAAAGTGCAAATGACTGATAATCTACTTTTTTAATGGACACACTGTATTTAAGTCTGAACCATGCCCATGCCTTTGTTACTGGCACTGAGTTCTCCTTACTTTGACTGTATAACTGACTTCCTTGTATGTTTGATAATAATAGCAACAGGGCTGGTCTTCTGTGTATTGGAGGCCTGTGTGGTGAGGCGGTGAGAGAGGCTATCGCTCTGTTCTGACAGTCACTCTCTCTTCCTCTGTCTCACATGTTGTGCTCAGTTTCAGACGGCGTTTCTCTGCATCTAACCAGCAATGACTGACATCACATTGTGTAAAGTGTCTTGTGAGAATATTGGTGGTGTTGACAGTACTAGGTGGTTGATTGGTGCCTTAATATAAAATGCAGAGTCAAACATAGGCACTTAAGGGTTGTACTATTGTGTAAGAATGTAAATAAAGATTGTGACTCACCGTCTGAGTTTGCATTAGATGGCATTTTGCTCTGTGAAAAGAATGACAGAGAGACACACTGTATGGTGGTATGTAGGCAAAGAGAGGGGGTAAATTCCATCAAATGTTCATTCCCCCCTTTTTTGTTCATTTAAAATGAGGAAAAAAACATTCTTGAAGCTGCATTTATTACTGGGTTAGGCAGAGGCGGTGCAACACCCTGTAAACACGACACTATCACCATATCAAGTTGTTATTCAGCAGACAGGGAGCAACATGAGCAATCATTTGAAGTTGTGTGTACAGAATTGTCCCTAAATTCTTCTTTGAAAGGTTGTCCAATGTATATACATATATGTATGTATATATGCTAAAACAAATGTATGTATGATAAAACAAATACTTGACAAGGAGGATGGAAGGAAGGAAGGAAGGAAGGAAGGAAGGAAGGAAGGACTTTGTCTTTTCAACTTAAAAATCAGGATGTCGTCTGCAGTTTCCTTTACTTGAGCTTTTTGGTTTTGTAGTGGGTTCTTTCTATATCAGTTTGTTTTCAACAAAGTGCAACGTTAGCATGTAGGTATAATGAGTTGTGCTGTGTTGACAGCAGACAGCCAGATAGATGGTCTGTAAATTTAGATGTCTGTGAAATAATACAATACAATAGGCTATGTGTGAGTTGAGGCATGTTTTAGGTGTCGCTTCATACTGAAGTTTTATCATCGCCTCTTGTCTGAAAGCTCTGGTTCTGCTTCTGTTACTTCCTCTTTCTTCATTGAGGGGAGATGTTACAGTCAGCACACAGGAAGTAGCCAGAGGAACCACACTTCCACGCAGCAGCCGTGCTACTTTACCCATGCCACAGATCAAAGCGTGGCCAGTATGCAAACTCAACAAGCCACAGGAACACATTTAGATTGTACTTTGGTGCACATCTACAGTATCATCTCTGGAAGGCACAGGAAAACTGTCTCCTATTGCTTATGGCAGTAACCAATGAAACTGTGTTACCTCATCATAATTTCACTGTTTCTGCATTTGACACAGTTAATCTTCCTCATTCTTTATTTGAAGAAAAGGCACTTTTGCTCGTGTTTGCATCTATTTTCATTTGAAAAATGACCTTTTCGGTCAGATATAACATGGCTAAAGAGTGAAATTCATGTTCAGTGGTGGAAAGCAACTAAGTATATTTAATCTTCTCCTGAACCTAAGTACAATATTTCCATTTGATGCTGTAAATATAGTACTTTTACTCCATTTATCTCCCAGCTATAGTTACTAGCTGCTTTTCAGATCTTATACTTAATGTTACAAATAGAGGCCCCTTGTTACAGCTGAGCCACAAAGATTCTGAACTTTTCACCACATCAGCAGACCTTTATTTCATTTGGTTGATGGCCTACCTGCCTATCTGCATATATACCTGCCCACCCATGGGCGCTGTGTGCTCTTTGCGTAAAACCAGATTCTTCCACAAGGCCAGGCAGATACATAGCTAAAGCAATATAAATTGCAGAGATTGTGAGGCCAAAATCTGTAGTTCCATCTATACCTAAAACAGGCTACATTGCTAAACATGGCAAGAAAAGAAAGACAGAAGTAGAAAAGGCTATGACAAAAACAGAAGTTAGATAATGCAAAAGGTCAGAGTCAGCATCGGTATGACTTTTCAACAATGGTGAGAACTGAAGGGTCTGATAGGTGACACTGTGGTTGCTGTATTTCCGTTGGACAGATAATTATCTGGTTTGTTTTTTTTTAAGAGGAATTTGTCATGTTTTCATTGTTTATGTTCATTGTGATGAATGCTGGGTGCTTTCTTACATCGGTCATGAGGTAGTTGGATATGGTTTGCAATGGCAATAATTTGGGCTGTGAAAAAAATGATGAAGCCAAGTGCAAATCATTTCTTCGCTCTTCTGTGTGATTCTACAATATATTAAGTTGTTGTTTGCCCTGTGATGAACACCAACTTGTTACTTTTCTCATATTTGTATGTGTCACAACATTACTGCTTACAGCTTTGCTCCCAGAGTTTCCTGCTGTGGGGTCTTTGACATAGTGGGCTGTCTGTGCCCGGTTCTGTAGCTCATCATGTCCCGTCCCTTTGCTGAGAGGCTCCTGCTCCTTCTTTGAGCCCACGCAGCCCATAGTGCCTTCTGCAGGAGGAGAGCACAAGACAAACAGCAAGACAATGAATGCTGTGGACACCAGCAAGAAAATGCCATGGGGACATTAATTGTAATGTAAATAGTCAAAGCTAGTTTTCCTAGCCATAGAGTGACTTGATATGTATCTACATTATTCAGAGAAAGGTGGAATGTACTGGAGGTCATGCCCATTTAGTAATAAACATGATCTAAGTATGCACAAGGGATTTTTTTGAAAAAAAGAAAAAGGCTATTATGACATGGATTTTTGTCTCATAAATCATTTGCCATTTTTAAGTTTTCCTCTCGGCTAGGATGTAAGATGAACAACACCACATCCACAATAAGAACACTAGTTTTTGTCATATTGTATTTACAAATACACTTAAAATGAGCAGCTAAAGTATCAAATGACCTTTGAATGCTCTTTGCAACCATCAGTTCTTATGTTACTGTGACACTGATCAATACTGAATTGAGGTACTGAGGTACTGAAGACACCAGAAGGCACTGTAGTACTGCAGAAAATAACAAAATATATTTAAGAGGTTTACAGGATTTCTGAAGAATCTGGGCTATCAAATTTATGGCATGATCATAGAGATAAGAGTCCAGAGTAAATTAACCTTCAGAAGAGCCACAGATTGCTTCTTTTTTTTTTTTTTTTTTTTTTTGTTAAACTCTATTTACAGACCTAATCTGTCTACATTTAGTTGCAGCACCCATTTCACCCATTTTCAAAGAAGAGATATACTGCATGCATGATTTTTTGTAAGATGTACATAATATCACTTTTTCTGAGCATTGACAATGAGAGAAATAGACTGGTTATTAATTATACAAAAGGGTTCACCAAAGCACTGTTAAAGAGTAATTTATCACCTCCTGAAAATTTTGTATATGTTGACCTGCGGCGCATTAACCTCCAACCTTGCCACAGTGATGCAGACGTGTATTACAAGGTGTGGGCGTACGCTGTGACATCAGTCTGGTTTAAAGGAGGACTCATCTTACACAACAGAGACCATTTCCAGGTGTTGGGAAATACTACTACATACATGTGAAAAAGGTTTGTAGGCTGTACAGCCTTTCGTGGCTCAAGAGAAAGCTGTGTGAAGACATGTGATGTCACTTAAGTCAGAGTCGGCTGGAGTTGAAGACAATAAGTTTGAAAATGGAAAAAAAAAAAAAAATGGGGTTGTGGAATTGCAAAGAAGTGATCTTAAAAGAACTCTGCTCCTCAGCTCTGAGGAGGCTGGCAGCTTGAGGCTACATTAGCCACAAGCATAACGCACCCGAATCTCCAACCAAACTGTTGGCGTCGCATTGTGGGTAATGTAGGTAACAGGTTTTGACAAGGGAGTGTGTAATAAAAAAGTCAGAATTTCTGGATTAAAAACCAAACCAACCAACAAATCATCAGACAATGCTACAATGTTCCATAAATAAATGACATGGAACTTTACCCCGACATTGCACACATTGTGCATATTTCCTGGGTGTATACATGTCTAGGTATATGCATACAAATTACTGTACTGTTTTATTTTATTTTGCATTTATTTTCAATCTATTCTAATTTAAATATTTGTATATACTGTATGTTCTACATATGTGCAGCATGAAGAGGCTAAAACTTACATTTCATTGTGCAACCCTGTGTTATAAAATGTCAACGAATGAGCCTTGATACCTCATGAACAGTGCAACATCATGTTGCACACTGTTTTGTTTTGGCCATTGTGCTTGGAAAAAAGTGACATGTATATTCACATGTCTAACACGATGAGCTGGCAAACTTGAGGCGGTAGTGTGAATCTTTTTGCAAACTGTGACACACGTTAAGCACTGGCACAAAGCTGAAACATTTTTGCTCTCAGCTAGCTGTTACTGTAAATGTATTTCAAAATATCTCCATTATTGGGTGGAGAAAGTGTTAAAACATCTTATCACCATGTTGTTTGATATTCTTCACTCCTGGGGAAGACTGAGCAAACAAAGATGACTTGTAACTTGCACAGTCAGTCAGTCAGTCAGTCACTCAGTCACTCAGTCAGCTTACTGGATGAACATGAATATACTACTTTTGACTATACTATGACTATACTACTGTGGTTTCATTTCTTGAGTAGACTATATTTAAATATGCTTTCTGGGATGCTGCATGCTTCTGCAGAATTGGTGTTTATTCTGACTTAACAGTTAGAATTCTATTTTGATTCTTCAGTTAATGCTGTTAAATTATTCCAAGAAAGGACACGTCCTTCTTCATCTGTAACATTTACACTGTTGTTTTCTCTTTGTATCATACTCTATCTGCATGTGTGTATCTACAAGCAAATGCACATGCAGTTATATGGAACAAGGTTTAACGGGAGGAAGAACAAAGAGGGAGCATGTGATGGGAGATGCAGTAGAAGCTGTGTTCTTTTAGCTCACATTGGCTCACATACACAGATGGAGAGAGAAGAGTGAGAGTAGCAGCTCAGAGAATCTGAAGGAAGGGCGTAATGTTTATCATGAAAGCTCCTCTACAATAATATCTCCAGTCTTTACCAGAATCATTACCATACTGCCCTACAGCCACTCACGTACAGTGGTAAGCAATGGAAATTGTTTCATTTGAACATTTAGACACAGGAAGTTCCAGTATTCTTGAGTTCAGAATTCGTGCTGCTGACATATTTGCTTCCTTGTTCCTGTTCTATACTTTGTTCCTCTTTAAATGTCTAATCAAAGGAGGGCAAGGTTTCTTTGGACAGATTTGACTTCTATTAAAAACTTTTGCTGCAATTCTTCTTCTTTCAGTAATGAACATTTGTGGCTTCCTGTGATATTTTTACTGATACAAAATGGAGGTCAGCATGAGGCTGATGACAACACATTGCCATAGTTTGGCTCTGTAAAAATGTATCCGTCACTGACTAATCTCAGTCTGTGTGTAAAGCAACTACATTACATATAAAAGCTAATCCACACTATCCTACACTAACCTGACTAAAAATCTAAATCTACTCAGCTGGCAGCTCTTAGTGAATACAAACAGGACAAAATGTCTTATGAAAGCAGTGGAAGTGTCAGTAACATCCACTGGGACTCAAATGTAGAGACCAACGAGCGGAAACAAAAAGCTGAAGGTGGATGAAAGCTTCAGAAAGCTGCAGACTGGAATGTGCAACCAACCCTTCACATTACAGCATCACTTGAATATCTTTTGATTGAATGATCATTTAAAAATATATCTTATTGTCAGATAATGTCAAATAAAATCAATTACTTTCAACATGATTATTGCCTCTTGCTCCATACACCAGTCTGTGTTAGTTTCACAATAATGTTGAAATCATTTCTAATTGAGGAAATTCCAAATCTAGATCATCACCACGTCAGATGTTGCTCAGTGAAAAAGTCTGAAGTTCTGTCCAACACGTTAAAAGAAAAACTCTGCGAGCAGGAATGCGTATTTTTTTTTATCAACTTTCTCTTTGGGACAGAATGAAACCGTGTCTTGTAATTTCAGATCTTACGAATAATTACATGATTTTGCATTACCTCTCTGGTCAGACATGAGCTTCTACCTGGATAAAGAGCTCAAATGTGGACTTCAGACACTTAAAACAAAAGTTTGCCATTTTGGGAAATATGTTTATTTACTTTCCTGACAAGTGTTTGCTGTTCAGTTTAGTTCAGTACCAAGACTGGAAACAGGGGGACACACCGACCCTGCAGGACAATGTCCAGAAGAGTTTCCACCTCGGGAAATCTGATTGGCCTACCCAAGTGCCACCCCATCACCTGCCTCGGTTGTGCTGTGATTGGTAGGACTATTTATGCCTTCAGTCTTTTAAATGCAGCCTCATAGTGGTGACAGGATTTCAGGAGATATGACGAGATTATGTGAAAAGGCTTATTTACCAAAATACTATACTATGGCTTTAAAATGAGATTAGGTAACTTTTGCTAACTACATCTGCTGTGGCCACAAGTGGTAGTCAGAAGATAGGCAAGATGGCTCATTCAATTTGCCTCCATTTTCTAATTTTCTCCTCAGTCAGCTGCTTTAGAGACACCACAAAGTCACATGGTAAAACCTAATACAAGAGGAGCACAAGCATAAAAAGCGTAATTGTCAGCAAACAGACTCAGTGTTATTTCTTCTTTTCAAGAGTTACTTAAAAGTAAGCACTGCACTATTCAAGAGCCCTGGTGCATAATGTCTAAAACATAACAGCAGCTGTAGGCAGCATCACAGCACCCTTTAGAAAAGTTTCAGAATAGCACTGTTACCTCTCAGCCTTGGTCTCTATTTCAGTTGAAGAACAGAATTGGCACGATATCATGATTGTTATGAGTTTAGCCCAAATGTTCAAGTACATGGCGATTGCTCTAAAATATTACTCAAAACTATAGCCAAGGTCAGACTATAACACTGTCCCTTTAATCATACAATAACGTTATGGTTAGCATTTGTAATAAAGACCCAGTTCAGGATTATCTCTTTATATCATGCCATGTAAATGAGTATTACTGCAAAGACAGGCAGCCACATTCAGCACAAGCTTTTGGTACATGTGGATAACAAGTGTACAGCGATGCCTTGAGCCCACAACACAACAAGACAGCACAAAAATGTCCGTACATGCACTTCAACATGAAATACTTGCATGTGTCATTTTTGTCCTACTTTCAAAGGTTGCCATTATGTGCATCTACACCCTGTGCCTGTCCAAGCAGTACACCAGCACCTGACTGGCAGTTCAACTGAACGCCACACAGCCATGTTTATGAAGGATCCCATGAATTTTCTTGTTACCGATCACCTAAGAGCCAACACTCTCTCAACAGACAGGGGACAGGAATAATTCATGTGTGCTGTGTTATGAAGGATGGATTCTTCCTCAGATGTAAATTTTGTGGGCTGTGAAAGGCTGCCAGGTTGTGTGTGTACCTGTTTGGGACTGCCTCGGGCCATAACAACATCACCTGCCAGCCTGGCATACAACCAGCAGAACATTAAGACCGGAGGAAAGAAAGAAAGAAAGAAAGAAAGAAAAAAAGAAAGAAAGAAAGAAAGAAAGAAAGAAAGAAAGGACATCTTCTCATAGTCCCTAGGCAATACTTGCCACTTTTATTGTGATTAAGTTACTTATCAAGGGGAAAAACAGAAGACTCTGTGCTCAGTTAGCTAGCTGCAGGGTGTCTCCAGCTCAGCATGCTCAACTGTACAGCATGACATAATTGCATTAAACTTCATAAACAACCCTGGACTGAATCTGAGCTCCTGCATCATTTGAGCATCTATGTGCCTTCCTATGTTTGCTGTTCAATCATCATCAACAAAATCCAATTCATTTGTCAGATAACCCTCATGTAAAGACTGACATAATATCTACAATTAATATATTATTATTATTATTTATTATCTATATAGTAACATACAATGTTTTGTATGATTTTACCTTATTTTAACTACTTCCCATACGGCTCTGTATAGTTTTGTATAGTAATCAGTCATGCAAATAATCATTAGCTACAGTCCAAGGCAAGATACATCAACTTAAAGTATCTTCATCTTTTATTTACATCATTTTTATGTTGTACATAGTGCACATTGGATCATAAACTATAAAATTCTTATGGAGTTTTGCTTTTCATAAAGGAAGTTGATTCTGACTCTCAAAATTCAAATAGTGCTTATCTGTCAGAGCATGAAACACTAGCGACCAACTATGCATGTTGTGTCTTTTCAAAATTTTGGGTTGCGATAACTTTTCTATGTACAACATTTGGGGCAAAACCGGCTGATATGACTGCAGCAGTAGTTTACAACACAAGACAGATGCTAGAGCGGGAATTTAACAATGGCCACCAGTATGATGTAATATTGGCATTTTTTGCGATGTACACAATACACTTACGTTTTCTTTCTCTTTTTTTTTCTTTCTTTCTTTCTTTTTTTTTTTTAACAATGAGATTCTTGGCAAGATTCCCTTGGATTAAAGCATTTTCCTTTAAGGGATGTACCATTAAGAGCATTGTCTTTGCACACTGCACACTACACTACTGTCTGTCTGCATCTGTTGTCTGACCATGGAGGAACAAAGAACAGAACAGAAACTAGTCTACTTTCTTGTTTTCGGTTTAGTCTAATGGACAGTCTAAAAATAACTCCCTATCTCTCACTCTCTCTCTCACACACACACGAACAAAGATTAAGCTCTAGCTGAAGTTAGAGAAACACTTGTCTCCTCACTTCATAGATCATACTGTAAGATAAAACGACGGGCAGCACTATGAGGGTGTTGTGCTCCATCAGTTTGACCACTTTAACACTTGATCAGGTCCTGCACATGGCTTCAAAGGCGGTGGTTGCTTCAGCTCAAAGACATCTTAGTTCCTCTTCTCGGAACTGAGCATCCCAGCTGTTAACGTGTTCATTTGACCATCATCAAAGCCCAGTATTGGCATTCTCCACTAAACTCGTCAGACACATTAACTTCACAGCCTGTCATGTTTTTCTTCTAGTCATCTTTCAGATAGTTTGTCTTCTTTCTTTCCACACAAACACATCAGGAGGACACTTACCGCGCGTCAACCAGTCACTTCGACAATCACTTCAGCGGTATTTGATCTTCTAGATGCGGATGGCCGTGTAAAGAATATTCCTCATGTCTTTCATGTGGGTCCCATTCCTTTACCGTCGTTTGGGTCAGGGGGAGAATGCGGACGAGGCGGCAGAGCGCAGCGTAGACAACTGGACGCGTACGAGGAAGTTTGAGCTCTGCGCGTCCGACAGAGTTGGTGGAAAGAGGAACAAGTTCACACCGACCGCACTTGCTTTCACTGTGTTTAAACAGACTGCTGTCAGTTATCAGCTGCTGCTTCAGTGACACTCTGGGGAGAGAAAGCTGCGCACTGCGTTAAGGGTACAATACAAATATGTAACTGTTTTTAATATAGTCGATATCATCTATGGCTTGTTTAATAGATGAAGATCACCGTCTGGCGTTCAGAGTTAGTCCACTTTTTTGGCATTATGCTACTATTGTATTAAACACTTGCATTCTACTGTACAGCTTTTCACTAATTCAGAACATGTCTGCAAAAGTGCAATGGTGAATCCTAATTGATGTGTCTGCTGGCTTGTTAGCTGGAGGAGCGGAAGGCTAGAGGGAAGAATGGATAGATGGAGGGATGGGTGGACAGATGTGAGGGACATATTTGCATGGTGTGCAGGACAGCTCTAACATATTCAAATGATAGTTTGACAGCTATCGTGCAGTGCATCCACTGGGTGGAGGCAGGCGGGCAGCAGAAGGGGAGGTGTGGGTGGTTCAGCCCCAGGGCCTCAACAGCAGCTCCACAATAACACATGAGAGAAAGCTCTTCATCTATAATCCTTAATCAAGAGTCAGGATTAGAGACCAAGTTCCATCTGAAACCCAGGCTGCACTGAGAGGTAGGGAGGGGGTGCGGGGAGATGAGGATAAGGATGAAATGAATGAGATCAGAAAAAAATAGAAAGGTAGAATGTAGTAGTTTGAAATTGGTGAAGGATATTACGAGATCAAAAAAAATTCCAGCATCACGGATAAAGAAAAGGAATTGGTGTTTAGCAGCTGTTCACAGCTGCAGATGACCTGACGTTGCCTGATGTGAGTGCAGGCACAATGAACCATTTTCTCTGCATTACAGACCTCAGTTGTGCCTCTATTTAAACTTCAGGGGTGACTGAGTTCCTTATTTAGCAGACTGAAAAGCCACACATAGTTTAATTATTACACAGGGAATAACCACACTCTTGGCTCACCGACGACATACAAATCCACTGACAGGCGTATTTTGCCCTGATTTTACACATGCTCTCTGACAAGTTCAGTCTATGGTGCTCCATGAAAAAAAAAAGAAGAAAAAAGAGACAACTAATTAGACATGGACGGGACTTGGGTCCCACCAGTGTCTGGTGTCATTGGGTCATTGGGTCAATGTCATTGGGTCCCACCAATGTCTTTGAAATCTTCCAAAGTCTGTTTGCAAGGATGAATACAATTTCTAAAAGCATTCATTATTTCTGTAAATTTACTGAACAAAATGTTAAAAATAGCATGAATTTGGGTGACGCGCAGCTTGTTTAGCACACAAAACACAAAGTTTAGCACTTGGAAGTAACAAGTTTTCATTTGGTACTTTGGACTTCCCGGTCTTAACTTAATTGTTGTCTTTACTTTTAGTACACATAGATCCATTTAAAAGGAGGACTAATGTAAAAGAGGAATAAAGCAAAATGTCAGATCCCATTCAAAGTGTAAATCTCCATCCATCACTCCCTGCAGGTGGAGATGTGACCACACAATCAAATGAACAGTCAGAACAAAGCCAAAGATGTACTGAATATCTTGAGTTGATGAAATGCTCTGCAGTACAAACATTTGTTACTTAGACTTTAGTCAGATAATTGTAGCTTTCCTTAAAAGTCTTTCCTACTGTAAATTTGCAAACCTGTGAATAGAATGGTTTTACAGCATACTGACCATGGAGTGGATTTCCTGGACACTAAAGCTGTATCACACCAGTCTATTACATGACAAACTTTGATGGCCTCCACAGGTTTCTGCCTCCTTGATCATCAAACTATACTATTTTGAATAATGTCTTGAGCATGATGCTACTTGTATTTCTCACAAATACATAAGAGCTGAATCATATACAGTTGGAGACAGAGAAGCAACATTCAAGAGCAGACATTTATTTCAGTAGTAGTGCATTCATACAGTTTCTAATAGTGTGTGTTAAGTCACTCTGATAAACAAAATAAATGTTAAGACCACACAACAACACCGCATTTAGTCTGATAGATTAACACACTGTAAAAGTCAATGCACAGTGATGCACTTACAGTAGCACAGTCAACCACATTTGAATTAACAGAGAGATGTGAGTGGCAGGGAAAGGTTTGTCACTGACCATTGACCAAGTCCTGTACTTAATGGATTCTAATGGCATCAGAGAGACATGACGGACACAGTAGAAATCAATATAACATCATTAGGACTGCACAGGGTTTTACACACAAAGTAGAAGTGTAAGTTTTGAAAAAAGAAAAGGAAAATAACAACAATCTTACATTTATTATCGAGTAAATGTTGGCTGACTCTATTGATTAGGACATGTCATTAAAATGTTTACATATTTACACAAAATGGACACATTAGCTCTATAGTGTTCTGTCACAAAAGTTATTTAACTGACTCTGTGTTCTTTTAGTACCTCCATCCACCCATATTACCACAAGCTGTCACAGCTGTGAGTGGAAAGTTAATTCTTGCAAAATATGTGTATTCTGAAAATGAAAAAGAGGAAGAGGAACTTGTTTTTTTTTTTTCTTCTTTTTTTCTTTCTTGGTGACTTAAGAAAGGGTGAGAGAGAAAGGGGGGCTCCATGGCAAAAATAGCAGTGCCAGCAATGCCAGGAAAGTGAAATAACTATACAGTTAATACTGTATGTGACATGAAAGGAGGATAGTGTAAGTGACACTTAAATGCAGTTTGGTTTATTTTGTGATTCTGTAAGACAAGGTAAGCAGGATAATTCTGTAAATTTTGAATTTGATTGGATAGTTTTGTTTTGTTTTTTAACAATACAATAATCAAAAATGTAAGATCAAATTTGAAAAGTCAGTCACTGGCCTTGACATTTTTCAGTGTTTCAGAAAAGGGGAACGGTGATGACAGTGCAGATTGTGACACTAGTGATAGTTGTACTGCTTTGGCAATAGCTGTGACGATCAATTTTGACCCATCAACAGCAGAGAGTAGACTGAACAGAGGTCCCCCTATCATTTAAATCTGACCATATACGAAGTTTCTATGAGAAAACTCAGGTATTGAACTCTTCTTCTTCACTTGGTCATATTTGGAGTTGCAGCTTGAGTTGTACCTTGTGAAAATGGATTGTTATAGCCTGCAAAATGTTTGACATTCTAAGCCTGACTGCATTATTTTTGTTTACCAATCTCAATAATCAACAGAATATGATGTTAACATGACATGGGGAGACTTGGACATATACCTATTATTGCAAACACTATATAGAATTAGACATTGCATGTTCCACCTCGTAAGTGGACCATTCTGATATACTGGAACTACATGTAATTAATTTTCACATAAAAGCACTGAATGAAAGGATGAGTTGTAGAGTTTCTCAGCATCTGAACACATTCATCCCCAGTGAAACATAACATAAATGCCTCCAGAAAAACAGTTAACAGTTTTTAGCAACTGCAGTTACAGCCTTCTCTTATCTTAATTGCCATACATTTTAAAAGTTCTATGTGAAGCATTTCAGCATCAATAGTTACATTTATTTTGAGATGTTAGTAGATTACAGCAAGCAAGCAAGGCCATCCTTGAGAGTCTCTACTGACCACTGCAATGTGTAATGTGAGGAATCTACCTCAGCAAAACTGTAACACTGAAGTTTTTTTTTCTGGTTTAAAAAGAAATTTCTTTAAGTCAACAGATACAGGCCACTGTGTTCTGCTTTTCAGTGGCAAACAAGGGAAGTGCTAGGAAAAAATACACATAACAAAACACTTCCAAACTGTAAATACTTGTCATTGTCTCAACCACATGTGAATTTGTTTACAGATATGATCTATTTTCCGTCATCTTTTATATTTGCTTACTCCTGTTCAGGCTCATAAGAGGAAGCTGGAGCCTTATGGAGAGCACTGGACAAAAGGCAGGTATAAACTTGATGTTTAAAATAGTTTCATGGAGAATTTTAAGTGACTTCAATCAATGTATTTACATCCACGTTGCTGTACTCAAACTTTCATATTAACAGATGGATCAAATGACTATGTGTCAAGTGAAATGAGTTGCTTGTAATGATGGACCCACAGAGTATTATCTGCTCCCCTGAGCACTATGGGCAGGTTTAACATCTTTAAGCACAACTTTACTGTTGTGATTCACTTTCAGCAGGTAGCTGATTTCAGTAAAAAAGCTCTGGTAAACAAAGGTTATATCTACCTGCCCAGCACTGTACAGCAGAGAGATGAAGTTAGCCACTGTTCTCCAGAGTTGCTGAAGCGCTAAACAAAGCTCAAATGAGACTGAGTATTGTCTGTCAGGTGATCACAAATACAACTCCAAATGAATGCTGAGGTTGCTCTGTGTTTGCTGAATGTGTAAAGAGGCAACTGTTGCTAACATGTTTGCTGCATCAACTTTATAAGGTGATAATAGATCATAGTTGTGGATACAAGTTGTTTCTGCCATCCTTAAGTGGCCAAAAACAGTTAGTCTGGGTTAAGGGCTATTCATAAAAAGTTTTCTAAGATTCTGAGAAAACTCAAGTATATCAGTTGCATCACTGAGATGTGAATTGTTAAATTGTAAACTTGAAAAATTGAAACTTTGAACTTAAACTAAAACAGTAAAACATGGTGCTTTCTAATGTCCTTTCAAATATGATCAAATGTCTTCATACTGTGGTTGGTAATGTAGGCGCATGGTTGGCTGATTGCCTTATCTGTTTTTGGGTGGCAGGTCTTACATGCATACCAAAATTTGATTGACACATTTTGCCTATCAGATGATCTTCTGCATACCATTAACGCCTCTCTACAGTCCAGTGTTTTTCTCAGTCTTCCTGTTGTTCTGAAAAAGGGTAATTTAGACCCATCCATACTTAGCAATTATAGACCAATCTAGTCTTCCTGTTAGCTGTAATTTTTTTAAAAAGGTTGCCTACAAACAGCTGCATAATTAGCAAACCCTCCATAACCTGATGTGTACCTGTTCTTCAGTGATTCTCAACATTTTAAAAAACAAAGACTTTCTCAGCAACTTCTCATCTATAGAAGTTGACATTTTCATTTTTGTGGGGTTCCATGAGGGTCGGGGTCTTGGTCCACTTGTTGGAAAAGATCAAGTGTCCAGAATATAGTGAATCTATGTCAGCTCTGCTTCAGTGTTTTATCAATGTACAAAGTAACCAAGGAAATAATTTACAGGTTAATGGTTGACTTCCTAATTAGTTTCCTAAAAACTGAAATTATATGAAAACTGAACTGTCATCAGGCCAGGGACACAACATGAAATTAATGCTCAGGTTGCTCCATGTCTACTGGATCTGTAAATACTCCACTGTTTGCTTATTTGTTTGCCATACTTAATAAGGTGTTGTCATGTCTGTGTTGTGTTTATAGCTTGTTGTGCTGCCCCCAAGTGGCCAAAACAGTCACTTAATCCAGGTTTAAGTAAGATCACCAAGTCAATGTGATGTCATGATCTTTAGCTCGGGCTCTTCTGCTCAGTTCTCACTGTGATCTTGATCTTCCTCTCCTGCTGAACATCTGTAAGAAAAAAAAGGAGATGGTTTCAGTTGTGGTGATTTTTATGATAGTTACTTTTATTGATGTATAAAAAAAAAAAGACAACACAAGGAGTTAGAAGGAAAGTGATTGAGACCACATCAGTTGAGTGGAAGTCATTTTCAAGTCCATTTAGATGACCTAGCTGAACTTCAGACTACACCAAAAAGAGTCCATATCAAGTAACTATACTGTTCAGCATTAATTTCATTAAATGTCGGATTTTGACTCATCTGTGCATTTTAAGTATGAGCTATTTAAAAGAGTAGTTTGACATTTCTGCAAGAAATGTTTTTTTCATTCTTTCTTTCTTGGGAAGATCAATACCACTCCAGTGTCTGTATGCTAAACAAACACTAAATGCCACATTCAGGTCTTATGGAATGGATGGTAGAGATGGTGCTGGGAGGAGCAGGCTTGGTTATTAGCAGATATTAAGACTGGTTATTGATGCCAATAACCAGCCTTAATATCAATGCAATTATTGATATGAATGAGTAATAATGGGGCACCACCCCATTTTTTTTTTAACCTTTTAAAGTATTTCATCCTTTCTAACTGTGTGTTGAGCAATTTGTACAGCAACAAAACGATTTCCTGCAGGGATCAATAAGGTTTTCATGTTTCTGAATCAGAATCTGAATTTCATCAGGGGAACAACGAAGGGTTGAATCCAAGCACAGATCCTCACAACCAGCTGTTACCACAACATATATTCACAAATAATCACAGACTGCCATTCTCCTTTCTTTTTTTCATTCTTTAAAAGATGAAGAAGGATGATGAACGTGAGAGGGATGGAGTACTTGCCAAAAAGGCCAAAAGTTTGTGCAAGCATCTCAGCAAATGAGCTGTCACACCTTTTTATAAAATATAGAATACAGATTTTTGCATGACCAAGAGACATAGAAACAGACTCCACCAATGACTGTATTTATAGTATCACAGACGACTCCTCTTTAAATGTACAATAGCGTTGTTTAACTTCAGCAATACTGATCAACAATCAATAATCCTTCAGTCATAACCCACAAGAAAAGCAACTGCCCTAACAAGCATAAAGGCAGCAAGCAGTGTGAATGTGTGTGTGTGTGTGTGTGTGTGTGTGTGTGTGTGTGTGTGTGTGTGTGTGTGTGTGTCTTATTTCACGAGAGTTTCAAAACCAAGAGATGTGTGTTTACATGTCTCTGAACACAAGGTGGTGGGGAGCAACAGTGAGTTGTGCCACTGCCTTTAAGGTGTGTGGGAACTCCTGTAAAGATGTGAGGATGTCTGTGTGTGCATTAGTAAAAGAGAGAGGGGGAAAAGAGATTTAAGATAGATAGAGATTTAAAATTTAAGATTTAAGATATTTAACATATCATCATATCTTAAATAGATCTTAATTGCAGCAGGAGGACACAATTAGTGTCTCTTTATCATACATACAATGCATAAAATCAAGTAAAATACAACAATTTGGAAGATTTGCAGTAGTGCATATGAGCAAGACAAAGCACAAAAGTTTCCAGCGTGTATCAGGAAGTCATACCTCGTTAAAGGCTAAGGTGATGAGACAAGTTTTACTTTTCTTTCAAAAATATTCAGTGAGCTGCTTCCCTGATATCTGTAGGTTGTGTTCCAGAGCTTTGGGGTGTAATTGACAAAGGCTGCATCCACAATTTTCTTTCAACTGTTGCTGGAAACCTCCAGTAGACCAGCAGCAGATGATCGCAGTGTTCTTGAAGGCAAATAATAAACCAGGGACTTAGCAATGCAGCTTGGCCCTCCTCCATTAAGGGCTCTGTATACGAGGAGGAGGACCTTAAAATCAATCTCACATGTTACAGGAAGGCAGTGCCAAGCTGCAGACTTTTGACTAAGTTGAATTCTCTCAGTGTTTTTTTCTGGAAGCCAGTAAATAGTACATTACAGTAATCAAGTCGCCTTGAAATAAAGGCACACATCAGTTTTTCAGCATCTTTTTGATTTATAAATGGTCGTACTTTAGCTGTGTTTCTAAGATGTAAAATGAATGTAAAGCTTAGATATGAATGTAGGATAACACCAAGACTTGTAACCTCAGATTTCATCCAGGGAGATTATTAAACACCATTTCTCTTTTTGTTTTAGGACCGACTAGAAGAAGTTCACTTTTGTCTTCATTTAACTGTAAGACATTATTGCTCATTCATTTTTTATTGCCAAAAGACAATAGCTGCAGCGTCATTTGTTTTGGCAGAGATGTACACTTGTATGTCATCTGCATAACTATGGAAACCAGTTTTCCTCCATTTTCTTTCAGCTCCTCAACAGATTCTCTTCCTCTCATTAACACTGCTATTGTTAAGCCATTTTAACATTTAGTGGAGAAACATTATTCAAAGCAGATGACATGGTATTGTTGAAATGTTAAACAATACCATGTTTGAACCAAAAATTTATTTTTAGTCTTTAGTCTTTTTAGTCTTTAGGTTAGCATCTAAAAACACACAGTGATGGTCAGAAATAGGTAATTCTAATGCTGAAACTTTGCCAATGTTAACCCTGCTGTTATTTCTTTATTTACTGTTAAGTCCAGAATGTTACCATGCTGATAAGTGGCTTCATTTACGTGTTACGTAATTTCAAAGCTGTGCCGTAAACAAATTCACAAGCTCCATAGTTTTGGATTCATTCTTTTTGGTGATATGGATATTCAGGTGACCATTCAGGATTAATCTGTCATGTCTAGAAATGTGATCAGCTCTTAAAATTCCTGCAAAACCACAGATGAATATGTTAATGGAGTGGGCGATACAATGTAACTATGAGCACTGGTAATTCTGCTTTGAAGATATTCAGATGACATAAATTCACACAGGTCAATGTTATTACACACAAACTGTGTGAGAACATGTCTCTCTCAGTGTTGACACTCTAGTAGTGCTATTTAGCCAGGTCTCAACTAAAAACATAAAAATCAACTAAAAATTAAAAATTACTGTAGCAAACACAGACCAGCAAACACAGACCACCTGGTAACTGACAGTTACCAGGTGGTCTGTGTTTGCTATGCTGTATTTGACCATGCCAGGAAGCAGCATGGTGTCTGTCTCATTTCTGATTTTCACCCGAGTGATTATGTCTGTGATTACTGTTGCTTAATTGTTCTGCATTTTGGTTCAGTGTGTGAGCTTTAACTAACTCCTTGATTGGCGCGTTATGAAGACTGGGTCCCTGGTGAATGTAATGAAGAGGGGGAAGACGGGCACTGGATCCATGACTGGGACAGAGACATCCTCTGAATGCCTTGGGTGAAGCAAAGGATTGGGTGAAGCTTTCTCCCTGTGCAGGCTGACCTTAATGTCTCTCTGTGCATTGTTTTGGTACAGCATGTCAAGAGCATGACGCAGGTTGGCACCGAGCACTGCAGCCAGTGATGTATGAATGTACTCATCAGGCCTAAAGTGGTCTTTACAGTTCCAAAAGGTCTTGAAATTGTTAATAATCTTTATCGCATGGTTGAGGCATTTCAATGTCAGCCATGTATTCAGGGCAAGGAGTCTGCTGAAAGATTTGATGCCTTCCTCCAAGGTTGGAATGGGGCCTGATTGAATACATGTTGTGACTGACAGTTGATCAGTTTCTCCAGTAGCAGGCAAAAGTCCTTCCTCAGGACCTCTGAGACAGTTTTCCTTTGCAGAATGTCAAAAGATTCAATGTGAATAATAATGTTCCAATCACTTGGATGTGTGCCTGGCAGCAGCTCTATCAGCTCTCTGACAGATGTGTCATACATGGCGAGATTTTCAGTCTTTGCCATTCTTAGATGCTTGGTTATAGAGTCCCTAATCAGAATAGCACCCACACCCACAGCTAAAATAAATTAAAAAATAAAATAAATAAAAAGAATTTAGACCCCCTGTCTTTATGTAATTACAGACAAATCTCAAAATTGTTTTCTTCTTCTTCCACTTGCTGGAGAAAGTAATTTCATCACGATTGCTATCTTTTTTGAATAATGATAATAATAATAATAATAATAATAATAATAATAATAATAATAATAATGATGTTAACAGTTTCCAGTCTGGTTTTAGAGCACTTGTAGAGATTATTAACCTACTGCTAATTGCAGACAGAGGTGACTGCTTGATTTTAGTTCTTTTAGATTAAGTGCTGCTTTTGAATGATGAAGATAAATCTGAAGTCATTCTGTTCAGTCCCCTAAATTCTTTCAGCTCTTTGGTATTATCATTTACTATTGTTATTATTAATACCAAGTTCTGGTTTGATGATCAAATAAAAAAAAAAAGTTCAATCATGTTTCCTCCAGCTGAAGTTAATCTCTGAAATTTTCATTCATTTTTATCAACTGCTGATCAAGAAAAAGTTGTACATGCTTTTATGTATTCTCAGCTTTATTACTGCAATGTCCCTTCTTTAAACCTTTCTTTTTGTGAAAGCTTTTGGAAATGTATTTTGTCTATTTATTTGATCTTGCTTTACTTACTTGTCTTTACTTTCACTGTGCTCATGTTCTTGGCCTTTTCACATTCTATCTGCCTTATCTGGTTTTATTTTTTCCTTTGTAAAGCACTTTGTGGCATTATTCAGAAAAATGCAAGATAAATAAAGTGTATCGTTATTATTGATACCTAGCTGTTTCTCCAATTTCTAGTTTTTAGGCACAGCTCAGTTAGCCAAGAGAGAGAGGTATCCATCTTCACATCTAAATTCTTTGCAAGAAAAAAAATTCTCATAATGTTGAACTGCTCCTTAAGTATTATACATGTGTCCACAGAATCAGAAGTTAGATGAATGTGTGGGGGAAAATGAATCTTAACCCATAAAGTTTTAGGTATGTGATTTCATTTGAACACCACAACCCAGAGGGATAGAAAGGAAGGAAGAAATACGCACAAGGACTACAAATATGAACTGATGCATACTGTCTGTGTCCGAGTCTCTGTCGGTTTCTGTGTCCACAGATGCCCTCTTCCTCTTGTAGCCGCAGTTGCTTTCTTGTCCTGACACACTCTCCTCTTCGTCCCGCTCATCTGTGCTGCTTCCTGTTTCAACTGCTGGTGATGATGACTGTGATAATGCAGAATAAGGACAAGGGCTCACAACAGAAAGAAACTCTTACCTCAAGTGTCAATAAACCAGAAACAGCTAATATTGTCAAATGAGAACGGTGAAATTGAATGAGCAAATATTGTAATAATATACAGCATAAAATCTACTTTGCTGACTTGAATTACCTTACCTTGCCATTTGATGATAAAGATTCTTGCTTTTGCAGAGCAGAATTCAGAGTCTCCAGCACTACTACTGTTAGAGACAACATGATACAAGTTCAATGTTCACCTGTGCGCAGTAAAAACATGTATACCAACACACACAGTGACACGTGAATTTAAGCTCTTACCTGGACGTAAAGATATAGTGAGGACAGGCACCTTCTTCCCATTGCTTTGGTCTGTCTTCCCATTCACTTCATCGATCTGCTCCTGCTCTTTGATTACCTGCTGTGACAAGACAATCATACCATGAATCCTGTTTGTTCCCTCTTTATCACCTCCCTTGTCTTTACCTTTTCATTTTGTTAAGAGGCCTGAAATTACCTTGCTCTTAGGTTCACTGGTAGGGTCTTCCTCATGTTGTTTCACTGGTGCTGTAGAGGAGGATGAGGTAGGGATGACACAATGTGGTGATGATACTGGACTTGTCTTCACATCCTTCTCAGGGCTGTTCTGTACTCTCTCTACGCCTTGTAAGGCTAAGGGTGAATAATCTTTTGGTGACTGGCTGGATATGGACTTTCCTCGATCTGATAGATCCAGAGGCCCCTCGTACACCTCTCTAAGCCCTTCTCCAGAGACCCTCTCAGCCGTGGCCGGTGGGATTTCCTTTTTCTCCTGGGGCTTCATTTGACCCTCCACATGCTCTGATAGACTCCTCAACCTAAACAACACAGTTGGCTCTATGGCGCTGGGCTTAGAGGTGCTCTGCTTGTGCCAGAGAGACCCAATACCCTGCCTTCGAGGGATGCCATGTTGGCCAGTTGGGATCAGGTTGGGAAAGCGCATCAGGTTTGGTTTGGGAGAAGGTTGTACCACTAAGCTGCTCCCTGGAGCAGCCGCAGAAACCCAGTCAGCGGATTCCGATAAGGGCCATGGCAGAGTAACAGGGTTGCTCTTAATTGGTTGAGGACGGCAGGGGACAGGAACGTGGAGCACATGTCTGCTGGGGTTCATTTCTCCACCAGTTGATGAAGAAGAGTTCCTAAGAAGGAGAGCCTGAGAAGGGATAGATGATTGCTGGTCCAGTCCTTCAACACTCTGAGATCTACGTTTTGAGACACAGAGGCCAGTCAGATAGCAAATGGTTAAATTGTCTATACAGGTCATTAGGCCACAGTATTGGGCATAACATATCACAGTGGAAAAAATGGAATATAGAGTTCAGTCTATATGAGCGATCTGAGCTTAGTGCTGACCTTTGATCATTCATCATTGCATCTAAAAACAATTTTTGTCCTCATTTGACTTGTGTCAAAGCCAATCACTGAGTTGTTCCATCAAGTCTTTACTTACACACTCCCATATAGTGGCACAACAACCCGTTTTGCCATTCCCTGTGTCCCTCTGTCTTACCTCCTCTCTCCAACACTTGATACGCTATGCTCTGTCTTCCAGGATGATGATGATGCGAGATTTGAAAGAGGCTTGTGTGGGCCCTGTGAGAGTGGAGAAGGGCAGCAAGCAGATGAAATGATCATGCCTGTGGCCATCATATTGTAGCAGAGAGTGCAGGGACAAAGGGGTTGTTTAGTTGAATATGTTATTCTAGACTGCTTGACTCAATGGTCCTTTATCTGACTGAGGTTTGTGCAGGTTGGAATCTATGGCTCTGGGGTCGGTAATAATATGTCAGTAGCCAACTGTGCTGTGTATTGATAAATCCAGGGTGCTGTCTGTGGTGCTGGCGTACAGACAGATTTGTAATTGTGCCCTTTTTATCCCACCCTTCTGTCAGTTTTTGGATCATAATATACTGCCTTCAAATGGGATTGTGTTTACTCTGGTCATGAGAAAAGTCCATAGAAATGGGATTCACCAACTCAGAGGTGGAAATTTTCTGAAAGCTCAGAGTTCATGAGCTGTGACATGTTTTCAGAGATAGCAGTGGCCATGGAAGTTTTTCGGTGTATGTTAAGTTAATATGTTGAAATTTTAGTTGTATAGAGTTTTTTTCTTTATAATTTCATAACTTTTCTGTCTAAAATGCTGATATTCCCAAGGGCCTCATCTTTTTCCTGTCATTAAGCCCTTGCATTTCCTGCATTATGTTACCCAACTCGCTAGCTTGCTAAATTGCTAGCCTTGATGGCTTTTAGGCACTGATGGTTATATCCATGTTGCCATTTTCCAGCAGTGGTGTTCTCACAACTTCACCACTTGAACCCCGAGCATATCATGTACATGACTTCCCATGTTGTAACCACCAACTCACGAGTTCCATTTATTCTTTAACCTACATACCATTAATCCTCAATTCTATACTATACTGCAGCCTATACAATCCACTCAGAGTAGTGTCACCTTCATGATCAACGTGAGGTGGAGTGAGAGGATCATAGAGACACACTGCTTAAAAAATGCATTTACACTGTGTGTTTTTTTAGAAACTTACAATGTGGCCTCTCTTCATCCCTCTCCATTGTCTGTGTTCAGTTTCTGCTTGATGAGAAACAGAAAACATGAACTCATGTAAGACAGAGAGGAGACAATCAAAAAACAACAATCAAACAATCCTTCCAGCTGTTCTTCACCCTCACCTGCAGTTCTTTGGTCAACCTCAGTTTTCGTTGCAGCATCACCATCTGCTGGCTGGTTGCTGGTCCTGCTGCTTGCTGTAGTGACAAGTGCCAAAGGTCCAGAAGAGGGCGTCAGTTCAGGGGAGATGTTTGGTTTGACCTCTGTTGAAGTGCAGCTGATGGAGGAGTGGTCACTGTGATCTCTGCTACATACACATAGTATTGCACAGATGCTGTGTAAGTGGTATTGATCGTATAATCAAAATGTCGACAAATCGGGTATATGTAATTCACTATGAAAAAATATTAGAAAAATGAAAATCAAACTATTTTCCCACACAAACAAAAAATAAATAGTAATGACACATTTGCTGCATTGACCATTACTCTGAGAAATACTTAAGTGAGTTGTAACAACTAATCTAACAACTGATCTTAAAAAAACAGAAAAAATTGTTTAAAGCCTCCCCTAGATATAAGATTGAAGTTGACTCATGCTTATGATGAAACACCATATACTCACTCAAGTGCTGCTCTGAAATTACCGATCTCATCTTTAAGTTTTTTGTTCTCCTTTTTCAGGTTGTTAATTTCTCCGGCTACAACACAGACCACAAATCATGATTAGAGCACTTAACAACAAAGTTGTCTTCAAAATGCATATTTCATGGAAAGGAAAAACACTGAGACGAGGTTAATTGTGAGAAGCAATCACCAAATGGCAGAAGGCAAAGTAGAGATAGGGAATTATTTAAAAAAAATAAATGCTTTAGTAGGAATGCTAGACTGATAAGAAATGTGACATAAGAGACAAGTTATGGATGACAGCTAGATGAATCACTGAATACGAAGACAGATATAAACAGAATACCCAGTAGAGAGATGTGCTGGAGGCTCTGTATCTGTGAGGCTTCAAATTCCTGTTGTCTTCTCTTGGCTACCTCCTGAGTTACTGTACATCTGTCACACAGTCCTGCCCTCAGCCTAAATAAACAGCAGGAAACAACACATCAGAAACTCAAGATGTATTTGTAAACACTTTATATTACTTACAATCTGAATGTTCAGGTACTAAATTCACCTCCCTGTGAAGTTAAACACACAACAACTTCAGCTTCAACAGAATCCGCATCATGAACAAGGACAATACAGAACACGAAAATGGGCAAAGCCTGACGCCATATGGGTGGGCTCTCCAGGTCAGGTAAAACACCATCCACATCACCAAGACCACCATACTTTACATAGGTAAGCGACATACTCATCTCCATTGAAATTAAACTTTCTTTTCCAGAATCGCACTCCTTGAAGTACTGCACATGGAATTTGAGGCACTGTGCCAAAGCCTGGAATCAGTCAGGAGCAAATAGACACTCTCACCAAGGAAAACACATGGACCACCCAGCTCACCCCTGTCACCGCTGACAACAAAGAATATGAAAGAAATCATTCTGGACTTACAAATACATAGCATAAGAGACAATGTGGTTTTCACCAGCATTCTTGAACAAACCACAGATGACCTGGAAAAATCTATCAAAGAATTGCTAACCAAACAGCTTAAAAGGCCTCCCAGGACCATCAACAACATCACATGTATACCACCTTTCACTGAAAACACCAACAGCTGATCACAACTGATCACCACGGAATTTGAACACTACAAACAAAGTTCAACAACAAGAAACCAGAGAAATCATGCAAAGACACGAACAGCTATCCCCAATACGAAAACCGATTATCAAAGAGGGAAAAATTAATTCAGTGGACAAATTATACATAGATGGACAATTGCAAAGTGACAAGGACATAACCCTCTAATCCTGTCTCATTTGCATTTTATTCAGATTTTATAATGTATTTCATTTGTTCTGTTTTAGTTTTTCTCTGTTTTTTTTTTTTTTTTGGTCTGCAGGTCCTGCTGTGCCATGCACACACACAGCTGTGTCTATACAGCTGTGTGTGTGCATGTCTATAAATTAATTGTCTTAATTGTCTCATCTATGATGAGAAGGGGTAAATCCTTAAATTCTCTGTAAAATTCAGACAGTAACCATCTTCCCCCTGTTGTGACTTATTAGATTGTAATGATCCCAACAAAATGCAATGAAAGGTTAAGGATAGAATTTCTAGGCACAGCCAATTGGTGGAAGGTGTTGGGTTTGGTGACCTGTTGCGGATGATGTGGTACTCTTGGTGTCATTGAACCACGACCTCCAGCTCTTGCTGGGGCGATTTGCAGCCAAGTGCAAAGTGGCTGGAATAAGAATCAGCACCACCAAGTCTGAGCCCATGGTCCTCAGTTGGAAAAGGGTGGACTGCCTGCTTCGGGTCGGGAAGGAGGTCCTCCTCCAAGTGGAACAGTCAAAGTATCTCGTGGTCTTGTGCATTTTCATGTTTAGGTCTTGACTCCCTTAGTATACTGTATATGGCTGTATACTGTTTGCACACTCACATACATATTTTAATCCTGATACAAAGTAAAAGTAGAATGTAACTTCAGTAGGCCTACCTGTTTTCCAGTGTCTTGATATTCTCAGTGAGTAATCTCTGTTGTTCTTTCATCTGCTGGTTTTTGGTGAACAATTCCTCCATTCGCTTTGTATCACTGTTTACACACACACACACACACACACACACACACACACACACACACAACAACAACAACAACAACAACAACAACAAGATTTAGTCTATTGTTAAAACTTCATACCAATCAGATGGCATGTCAGTCTATCTGATCAGTAAGATACAGAATATGTCTTCATTTGAACATTTATTTCTAATACAATTATTAATATCAATTGCTATTAATGGGGTAACACCCTGACATCAGGGACCAATAACCAAACCATGGGTACAGTATCACAAAAGGATTTTTCATTTAAAATGCTAGTGTCTCAAACTTCCGTTCTTTTTTTTTTTTTTTTTTTGTCTTTAAGAAGATGAAGAAGGATGATGAATGTGAGAGGGATGGAGTACCTGTCAAAAAGGCTTAAAGTTTATGCAAGTATCTCAACAAATGGGAGGAGGCTCATCCGTACTCAATGAAGAGCAATGTCGGTCAATGTCACACTTTTTTGTAAAATACGGCATATAGATTTTTGCATGTCACATGGAGGGAAAGCATCAAATCTGCCAAGCATAAGCATGCCCAAGAGGTGAAGAAACATACTCCACCAATGAGCGTGTTTACGGTATCTCTGCCATTCATTTTCATAATCTCCCTCTCCTACCAATTGCCTCACTTGCCAGTAGCCTCTCTCAAAATCACAAATGAAGCATAATGTGTAAGTAATTAAACTATGTGCCCTTTTGTATTTTCTTTTATATAATTCAGGGATGTTCACAGCATTTCACTTTTAACCAGAATTTAAATCTGACCACGTGACTGTAATCACTTAATGTATGAACTAATTAACCCAATCCCTGTGGCCCTGAAATTTCAATGTTTCCCTAATGATAGTAGCTTAAGATTTACTGTGCGTACCCTTTTCTAAATACAAGCGGTATGCGGTAAGGGTGTTGGGACCTGTGGGTTTAGAAAAAGAGAGGAAAAGGCACTCAAAGCAAAGCACATCCTAATGGCTGTGGGAAGACACAGTGACTATTTATTACACAGAAACCAAGGATGCAAACTCAGCTCAAAGTTCCGCAGCCATTGCACTAGTCTTTTTTTCTGCAGGAAATGTAAGATCTCTGTATATATATCGATTTCAGGATCCAAACATGGTTATCTCGTTGAACACAAGAGTCCTGTACTTGTCCAGCGACTTGGAGGACTGTTGCCTAAGCTACTTGAAGTATACACGTTTGATTAGGAATGATACCTACTGCAACTTGACATCGCAGTGGAAAGGCAAGGTAAATTGGGACACGATGATTGTTATCCTTGATGATGTCACAGCCAGATATGGTACAGGGAGTCCCCTGAATTCTGGTGGCTCCAGTGGGAAACCAGGACAAGGACCGGGATGAATTCAAATTGAATCTTAAACTTGCTGATGTAGTCAAATGCCCACAGTGACAATATATCACTTCAGATAACACCATAGGGGCAGAGTGATATTACAGTCTCTCCACACAGAACTGCCATGGCAGAAGGGTGGAATGTTGATTGCATACTGTAATGGTCTCCACGCAGCCTACTAAGCCCAGATGATGAAATCAGAGGTGCACTGTTTGGCTTGCGTAGAAAAACGCCAGACCAGCAACTTTAAAACTGAATAAGTCACACAGGATTCAGACATGGATAAAAGAAACAGATGAAAGGGCACAGATAAGCCCAAGTTGCCGCTGCACAGGAGGGCTGTGGATGAAGAGAAGGCTCTTGTGGAATGCACTCATGCACCCTGCAGAGGCTCTACCCCAGACCCATGCCTTGTCAGTGCTCTCTGTAATGAATGAAGAGCTGCTTCATCTGCCTGATGTTTGCTGTTTGTAAAACATACTGAGACAAAGCTCATACTAGAGTCAGTGAGCCGTGAGGACCCGTGGAGGCAAGTAATTCTGGATTGAAGGAAGTTTGTTAGGACTTATGGTGTAAATGTTGGAGCTTGAAGTTGCTGCGCTCACTTCCTCTCTAATAGAAGCAGGATGGGGAGTCCAACAGGACGCACAGGTCACACTCTTTTAGCTGATGTCAGGGCTAGGAGGAGTTTTAATGGATAACATCTTTTGAGGGATTTGGACTAATGGCTCGAAAGGGGAACCCTCAAAGAGCATGCAGCATTAGGGGTACATCCAGTGTGGTGCTAAAGCAAAACAGGTTTCTGTTGTCTGGCTCCCTTTAAAAAGCACTTCACCAAAGAATGAAAAAATGCCTGACTTCATGGCAGTATGAAATGAATGCAGCATACTTTTTAATCATAGATGGAGCCCAACTGTCATCTACTAAAGTCTGAGGGTAGTTTGACACGAGAGGCAGAGGATACAATCTGGGATCTGATCCTCTCTGTGCACATCAGCACTGAAAACGGGCCATCTACACCTTGTAGTAAGAAAGGGCTCTCACACCTGCAGGCAACAGTCCTATCTTTTACAAGCACTTACATTCAATGACCAGCCCCACAGCTGTTGGCCTACAATATCACTGGGAGGTGGAGGATCGTGCTGCCCAGCTGTGACAGTGTGGGAACCAAGAGTCATGCCAGAATGACCACTAGATTCTTCTCCTGCATGTACGCTAAGAGGTGAGGAATCAGGGGATCTCAGGGAAACTCTGGGCCACGGCCACTTAGAGAAGACATCCACAGTGTATATTGTGCTATCTCTCATGAGGCAAACAGATCTGCCTTTGCTTTTCCGAACCTGTCCCATAACATCTAAGTGTGGGACTCAGTTTCCATTCATTGTGGCAGGGACCTGCAAAACATCAAATTCTGTTAACATAGTTTACAGCCAGCTCATAGCCTTCTCCACTCCCTGTGTGAAAGGATTGTTTGTTCATCACAGCCCATGGCGAAGTTGTCTTGTAAGTGCTGGCCATGTTGCTGGAAATGCCTGCCGGTGTCAGGATTCAGCCCATTCAGTATTCAGTGTGTTCAAACTCTGTGTCTGAAGCAGGTTGTACTGAGATATCACCACTAACTCACACTGAATGGTAGGAGGTTGGTGATAAATTAGTATTGACTAATACATATTTTAAGAGAGGATTTCTAACTCAGTGTTTTCCAAGCATTTTGAGCCACGGCACATATTTTACATTAGAAAAATCACAAGGCACACCACCAAACAAAAATGTCATAAAAAGTATATTTAGTGAAATTTAATGAAAATCTAGTCTCAATTTACTCAGTTTACTTAGTGTGAAACCTTGGCCTGTTTAGTTGAACACAAAGCTGATATTCTTGCAGGAATTGAAGAAAGACACACAGGAAGATTTCACCTGATTGGTGCTCTAAGCCTTAGTGCACCAATCGGTTGAAATTGGATAATCTTCCATGGCAAACTTGATGATTTCTCATGGCACACTTATGTGCCGCGGCACAGTGGTTGGGAACCACTGTTCTAACTCATGAAAATGTGTGGAATTGACTAAGCCATGCATGCCACACTGTGTTTGTGTGTGGCGGCACACCTGCCCTGCCCTGAAAAGGGTCGTTATATTGTCTTTGCGCAGCTGGATTTGGACCTGCATCATGTCATTTCCACTGACGTTACCTTTTTTTGTGAGAGGTTTTTTTTGTTTTTTGGGTGGGGGTGACGCAGAGCCTGCTGAGCTGCAAATGCTGGAGGAGGACATTGCAGTGGGGGAGGAGATGGAACCACAGCAGGTGCATGTTGGGACGTCACATCCCAGAGCAGGCTGCTGCTGCTGCTGATGAGGCTGAGGTGCAGCTGCGCTGCAGGAGGTATGCCTCTTCACTGATGCTGTTTCCTTGGCTGCTTCATATAGGTAAACTGTGGTGCTTTTGAGAAGTGGTCCAAACAGCCAAACAGCCCGTTGGGGCATATGGGACCATCTAGTAGCTCCTGTCTGATGAGGGAGGTAAACTAAGACATGTGCAGCCAAATATTTCTCTTCATAATCCTGGATACAGCCACCGTTGTCGGCATGGCGAGAGTCGGGACAGCTATCATAGCCATCTCTATGTTGGTTGCAAGCTTTGAGGAGAGAGCTCAGACTTAGTGGCCATAGGAGGAGGACAGCAGCACAATGTTATTCTGAACTGCAGAAATGGCGCACTGGTGTGAACTGTGCAGGAGGTTAGCATAAACTTTGTATCCGGAAACTTTCACTTTCAGTTTCCAGGCTAAGAAAAGACTGGCTCTTTGAAGAGCTGGAGCTCCATGAGGTGAGGCCACAATGGGGGACGTTTGGCCAGCACCTCCTGGTGGTAAACGTCCCCACCTAAGAGGCTGCAAGCAGATGCAGGTTATACTGCCAGCATTACAATGCCCCTCAGATATGCTGCCTTCCTGATGATGGCTGGCAAGTCCTGGATAGCTTGAATCTTGCTGGCAGACTGACAAGGCAAAGTAGAGCCACTGCGGCAGAGCTCATGACCAGGGTGGGGATGGGGAAACCAGCAGATTGTGGAGCCCTGCCACTGTACATATAACTGTGCGATATATTGGCAAACACTGTTGGGCTGATGGTAGCTGTTTGGAAAATTTTAGCATATTGCCCAACCCTGTTATACTTAATGTCGCAGAAAAACTACAACCACAAAAACATGATTGTGGCCATTTACAGTTATGGAAACAGTATCACTATTACATATTTTGTCCATTGGAGAACATTGCCAAGCTTATTTTTCAACTTTAAAAATTTCCTGTGGACACTTCAATATATGGACAGGAGGAATGGGCATCGACCCTCCAAACATGAACATGGTTAGTAGATCACCCAGTCCACTGCCACAGCCACCCACATAAAAAAACACATGGATGGCTGGACAGGCTACATTCATTGAACAGTATGCTTGCTGCAAATTTTGAGTATTGTTTTTAATTGGATCTCTTGTTTGAATTGGCACTGCATCTCATCATGCCAATCAAAATGTGCATTGTTCTAGCCAACCTGAGTCTGCCATGCCTGGCACCAGCTGATCACATGCATGACAGAACTTGGGGCAAGAATGTCTTTTAGCGCTGGAAATTCAATAATATTTTCCTCATAAAATCATGAAAAGGCTTTTACATTACTGCACAGTGTAAATCCCATGAGCCAGTTGCTCAAAAGAGATCAGAGTTTCGTGACCTGACCGGAAGCCAGCAGAACCCATAAGCAAGAGACAACAAATGTTTCTCCTCATGTAGTACAATGCAAAATGCTCAATGTCAAGGCTGAAGAAACCTGTTCAGTACCTCCCTAAATGCATGTTTTTATTAACCTTTATTGACCAGTTTAAAAAGTTTCTTAGAAAACTAAAAATAAGAATTGTAATGTAAGTTACATTACTTTGACAAAGTAGTTCAACTAGTTACACTACTTATTACATATTTAACAAGGTAAATAGTAATCTGTAACCTATTACATTTCAACCTTCCCAATACTGGCTGGCCTATAATTTGTACATATTGACAAAATTGTCCATTTTAACAAGTTAATTAATCAGATACTGAGCCAGATAAATTGGAACACTGTTTTCATGGTAATGGGATTACTCCACTTGCTACTACAGCATTTGAAATTGAATCACTTTCTACTTTCTAATCAAAATGACCCCACTATTTTGACCGTTTTGACTATTTTTATTTTTTGCGAGTTCTAAGGAGAAACAACACATTTTGTGACTTGGTAGCAGACTGAAATGGTTGTTACAGGATGAGCTCCTTTACAAAGTAGACTTCAGGCCTGAGAACGGCTCCAACAGTGGCTGAGCCTATGTGTTGCTAAATATGAATATCTTGTCGTTGTCTAAACATGGTCATCTCGAGACCTCGGGAAGCGAAGAACCCACTCACCAGCCCTTCTTGTTGGACAGCTCTTGGATTTTCACTTGCCACCCTGGAAGTAAAAACACAACACACCTGATTAAGAGGAATTAAGGTGAAATCATTCCTGCAAATTCTATGGGATACTCCTCATATTACAGCAGCATTACATGTTTCTCTCTCTTTTTTCTGTTACCAGTGGCTGCTGATGATTTCCACTTACCCTCCACTTCTCGCTCGTGGACCTCCCGCAGTTTAAGGAGTAGGCTGTTGAAGCACTCCATTGCTATGATGATCTCCTTTGACCTTGAATCAGGCTATACAACAAAAGAGGGAAGATATTTCTCCATATTTTTGGTGGATAGAATCAAATTGTACTGAATGTTTTTACACTGAATTTTCCTATAGGTGTGCTAGACTTGACTAGACTTGGCATTGCGACCCTTTACACACCCTAAATCCAACGCTTTTACTGATCATTTGAACTACAAACTACAAACTGAGTGGAAACATAATAAATCAGTCAGTTGTTAAGGGCTTGGGTGTTACAGCCTGAGGACTGTAATGAGGACAGCACTTTGCTGACACTGCACTGCCAAAAGCTGTCTCCATTACACAAATGTGGGAGCAAATTTTGTTTGTTATATCAAGGATGATTGGAACTAGTTAGACTGGTCCTGCCAGATCTGAGACTTCCGTCTGCAGTATGTGTTTTAAGTCCAAAAAACAGCTTTTATAGTTTGCGCACATGTATGTGCACACATACTGTATCTGTGCATCACATGATGCCAGTTTAAAACTGTGTATCATTTATTACAAGGTAACAGAATAAGGTTATTTCTTGACTGAGAGTCTAAATGCAAACTGGTAACTTTTTTGCCTACAAACTGAAATCCTTAATGTGCTTCACTTCTGCTCTCTGTCTCATTGTCTGTCATGCACACACAAATGATCACTGCTTATGTGCACAAATACATACACAAGTACCATTTTGCATTTTGATCAGTGTGGATCAGGCTTTCTCGACATGTCAGGATACGTCAGGCAAATGGCTGTTCAGATCACCTCAGCAGTGCAAGAAAAAACCTGTTTGCCTCTATATTACTGCTCTGCTGTCTCTAGATCATTATTCACACACGCATGCATGAAGTTGTCACTGTGTCTATTATTTCCATGTAGATACAGGGTATTTCCAGTATATTCATCCATAACTCTATTTCTTCAGACACCACTGTATCACAGTTCTCCAACAGCTGACAAAAGAAGTACCACAAACTGTGAAAATCTGTGGTCCTGGATGACACAAGCCTATAGAGGGATACAAGCGGTGTAGATAACAACCTGACTGCATGTCTCACTGCTGCAGCTTTAATGTGCCTTTCTCAAACACCTCCCATCGGCTGGAAGGTTTGGTGTTTGATAAAAACCAGAACTGACTTCAGAATGGAAGTTTTGGTGTTCATACTTCGTTCACTGCTGTCACATGATATCAGCTGATGCTGTTCTGTACAAATGAAGCAGCCAACGTCTAAAAAATGCCATTGTTGGAGCTACTTTGTTTTCAATACTCCTGTGGCTTCTCATTGTCAGCATGTCAGACAAGTAATATGACTGGAATGACCAACATCGAAGAGTGACAGTGAGCAAACTATCTTCTCACTCATTTATTTCAACTGTGACAATCACAGAAAAATGTGGTTTTTATGCAAATAATGATGAATGATGAAATACAGTCATTTTAATACCAAAGCTCCAGTCTGTTACACTTGTGTATGAGCTCCACCCTACACACACACACACACACACACAGGCACGCAGGTACCCAGCCACCCACCGACACCCACCCACACACACACACACACACACACACACACACACACACAAGCTTATAAATATATCTTTTATAAATATATCTTTTTTTCTTTAATGTCTCAATACAACCCCTGAGCATATGTAAACGTGGTTTACAAGTTAATCTATGACACTCTGTCTTTGCTTAGTTAAAGGCCTCCATGTATCTTATTATTGACATGCAGCTGTATATTTATCTAAATAGACTTCATGCTGCAATTTCTGAGAAATTGCAGTAACCGACCCTAACACTCCAGGCCACACAGACCTACTCTACCTACACCTACTCTACACACCTGCCAGGCAAATCTATTCTGGCCCTCAGGCAACAACTCAGAGCTTAATTAGTGGTATCTCACCTCATCCAGCCGAGGACCCCTTCAGCTGTTCACTGCTGGACACCGTTTTAGCTTGCTTGCTTCAGAGATGGACTGAGTGATACAGAGACGGAATGAGAGAATGTGCAATAAGGAAGAGAAAGAAAGGAGAATGAGGTTAGGGAGAACGTCCCACACCCTTCCCTCTCTCATCTCTCCACCCCAGAAAACCGGTCGGAGCGGTCGTCCCCTTGAGGAACACAAACACTGAGGCCTGGGCAAGTTCTCCCTTGATATACCTGTTCTGCTGAAATCCCACATAACCGGCTAAACCAGCTCTATAAAGCCCTGTGGGGATAGAGGAACAAAACTGATTGGGAAACAGAAAAGTGCAATGCAATAACTTGCAATGATACACTGAAATCAGAAGTTAGAGTTTAAATAATCCATTTTCTTTATCTGATTAAATTGCATTCTGAAAATAAACTTACAACACTGGTATAACTTAAAGTTCTCAGAGCACAACAATGTTACAAATAGTATCAAAGACTCATTATGTCACTAACTTTAATTTATTCTGGATGGATATTTTACATAGAGGTTGTTATCACACAGTAGAAGAGTGATAATAAAACTAAACAGCCCATTGTTCTAATTTGCAATACAGAAATCATATCTTGCTGTTTCTGTACATACAGTACATATAGGCAGCTGAGTGTGAATTGAGCCATACAGTTTCAATAGGGTGAGATGAACTCGATGACTGTTGTACTGGTATGTACATCAATGGAAACAACAGACAATGGCAGTGGCACGTGTGTTGTCTCTGTGTGCTTGATGAAAAAAATGCCATTTCCTGTTTCCTGATCCAGATTCCTTATAACCGGCCTGACTGGGCTGCATCTCCATCGTCATCCTCTTTCACTGTCTTCAAACTGCGACTCCCTGCTGCCACAGGTACCATAAATACGTACACTTAAGAGAGGAATAACGAATTATTTTGTGTTTTTATTGACAGGTTCAATGAAGCAGGGAGAGACAGCGACAGAGGAAAGATCCTCCAGGATGTACACACATTCAGTAGATGTCGTGTACAGAATAGACCAAAATAATAATACTAAAATTACAACAAAGACTCATATGAAGAATATGGACCTGACAACGTGTTCAGTGCTGGCAAACAGAGCCACACAACCTCCTCTCTGCCATGAAGACCAGGAAAGAGGACAGACTACACAAACACGCAAGAGTCAAAGCTCAACCACACCATTCACAAAGGGGAAAAGAGAAAAAAGACAAGACTGAATCTCCTGCAGGTTGGTGATCCAGATTCAAGACTTCTGGAGGGAAGCCAGAGGGTCTCAGACTGGCCAATAGTCCAGCACAGAAAGCCTTGTGAGAACAAAGGAGGGTAAAACAGGAAAGAATGGAGGGAGGAGAGGAAGTGATGAGGAAGGCTCATGGCTGTTAGACAACAAACAAAAAAAGGATGGAGAAATGTAGTGTTTTTCAGAATCCCAACAATATTCTTATTAGAAGGACAGATATGTAACTACTAAGATTTAATAGTTACATTGAGACCATGAATGGATTGCTGGACCTACTGGGCACAGACACAAGGGGGTCAGGGAGCCCCCAGGCTCGAACTGCTTGACTGTCAATATTTCTCATTGGAAAGTCATTCACTTGGGTATAAAGCTCCAAATTAATCAAAGAATTAAAAGTTATAATGAAAAGATTAAGGAGGGCACATAAGGTTTAGCAGCCTGCTGACTTGTTTTTAACTCTGGGCAGAGGCAGGAGCCCCTATTCTGACAGCAGAGAACATAAGTTGAGAATATAAGAGAATATAAGTTTGAAGGAGATCAGACAGGGCATGCCCATTTCTAATGTTTGTCTTTAGTGGTACCTTAAAATCAAACGTGGATACGGAACCAGTGACGGAAAGCTAAGATTAGTATAGTGTCATCAAATCAAATCAAATCAAATCAAATCAAATCAAATCACATTTTCTAGTTTTAGTCAAAATTCTAGCAGCAGCACTCTGAACTTCTCTTCCACTGACTCCGATGAAGCTGGCTTGACTTGAAAGTTCTCACATAATCATGTAATGATTGTGTTCATCCACAAGAGGGCCCAGTTGAACCTTGAAGTGGAGGGAGGATCACTGTGGGCCTGGTGAATTCTTGAGGCCTTTCAATCCACAATGACCCAAAACTTTCACATAGTCCTCTAAAGCAGTGGTCCTGATGAATGACTCTCCACTAAAAGGAAGTCACATGTAGTGGGGTGAAGCGGTTTGGGTGGTTTGGGAAGTTGAGCAGATGACCATGAGTGGAGTGTGTGCTGGGTGATCCAGGGGTGGAAGGTCAAGCTTGCAATTTATCGCTGTCCGGTTTTCCTCCTCTGCAGAGACTTTTCACTCTCTCACTCACCACTCAGTGGTCAAGATGAACATATTTAAAGGCATGAGAAAGCTCATATGAACATTATTCCCACAGAAATTTCAGAAGAATCATTCCCCTCAGAATTTTATGGGCACCTAGCCGTTGATTGTGTCACTGCTTGTGCACAGTTCAGCTTCCAAGTAAATGGAAAGTGCAATATTTATTTTTCATCCAGTTTTAGGTTGTGCAGTCATAAACTGATAGGAGAGAAAGTGCAGTATAGGTGGTCCTCTATTCAGCACAGCCAATCCAAGAGGAACATGACTAACATGAACAAACAGAAAACTACAACTACACAATCCTATCAGAATATGTGTGTATTTTACAGGGTGAGTCTGTCTCAAGGGCTTTCGGGTACAATAACACAGACCTTAGCAATGTCTGTGAGTATGAATGTGGGTGTGAGTAAGTGTGTTTGCCTGTCTGGGTTGATGCATTCAGTTAAACCTGTTCATGGAATAGCTTGTTTTTTATTGTTACCGAGACATATAACAAACTAAACTGCTAATTTAATTGAAAAAATGTTATGTTGAACATTTGCTTTTGCTTAAAACAAACAAAATTGCCTGTCAAAGTTATTTTTCATTTGATTTCTTAAAATAAGTCAAGATATCCAGTTACCAGAAGCCTTACAGTATTATTTGCAATAAGCAAATATTTGTGTTATTCCGGTTTAGAAAACTTCACACAGGCAATACCTGTGTAGACCCTGCCTAGCAAGGTTCTGAACCTTCAGTCTTGAAATTTGTAACCATTGAGCCACAATGCCAACTGACAGCTGGTGCTGTGGCTTTAGCCATGGCATGCTCGATCAGCAGGTCAACTGCTTTGGTCCCGGCTGAAATGTCTCATCAACTATTAGATTGCCATGACATTTTGTACAGACAACCATGTTACCCAGATGATGTCTGAATGGGTTTGATGACTCCTTGGCTTTTCCTCTAGTGCCATCATAAGGTTGACCTGTTTGGTTTTGGGTGAAATGTTTCACCAATATTGGACAGATTGCCATTTGTCAAAACTGTAATATTTGCAAGTCGGTGGCATAAAAAGTTAATTTAGTTCTGAGACCTTGATTAAACATATCTAAGAGCTAAATCTCTTGGGATCCTCTTGGGGTTTCATCTTTCACTTTATGACTTTCGGAAATTGGATGATACTTTACTTGCTTAGCTATTCACAGTAATGCAGATTTTAACCAAGGGTGCCCAAACTTTTGCATACCACTGTATGTCTGTCTGTCTGTATTTCTGTGGACAAATTTTGTCAACACAATAGCCTCACAGCTTTGCAAGATGCAGTCAGGAAACTTTACAGTTGTGTTGTTCAGATCAAAATAAAGGCAGAGTTCAAAGATGGGTGTGGTCTGACTCATGAGTACGAAGTACTCAGTAGTCATTACTACATTATTAGATGAGTACTCATGGGTCAGAACATCAACATGGTGATGGGTGTCGCTGCTGGTATCAGCCCATTGCAAGATGGTATCTAATTTATATATGCATACATGAAAAAATAGTGTGTTAAGGTAAGTTGTATTGTATAAGTGGGAAAATATAGTTTGTGTTGTGAATTTTGTGTTTTTTCTCTGTGTTAAGTGACTGTAAAGTACTTACAAAAGGATGATTAAAGACAGTTGCGAAATTTGCAATGTTGCATCTGCTCTGAGTTTTTGTTTCATCCTCCACGTGGCTTCAAGTGGATAGTTGTGCCTGTCTGATTTTGTCGCCTTGCTCAGATTTTGCTGGTTTGGTCATTTTTCCTTGATATTTGTGCTTCTACCATGGATAAGAAGGCCTCATAGTTGAATGGTTTATTTTTTTTTTGTCTGCTTTAATTGTGTTTATTGTGATGATTGGGAGTTTGCACAGGGTGTTTTACTCAGGAAATTGTCTAAACCATTTTTGTTTCTGGCTCGATCTACTCATCATCTGTCGAGAATAGACTCGTGTGTATTCTCTGAGCCACTTCTGAAACAGAGATGGAAAGTGTGGATTGTCTAGAATGGAAGCGATCATCTCCGTTGGGCATATCGTGGACAGAAAGCACCTGGTGGAATTTAGAGGTAACTCTCCACTTAGTAACACTTATAACTGGGTAAAATGTGAACTTGTCAGCACTTGGTGCCACTGGCTCCTGCAAAAACAACATGCGGCATGTTTTGCAATGCAGTATGAATTTCTAAGTTGCCATCGTGCCCACCATCCACTTTCACAACTCACTTTTTAAATAACACAACACAGGGTGCTGTAAGTTACAACACCCATGAGCTAAAGGAATTTGAACCCTTCCTTTGACTTGTTATGATGTTCATCCACCCTCTCTCACTTGCTCTTTCTCCCCCCCACCCTCCTTCTCCTCTCCTGCACCTCTTATTTATGATCATTACCTTGACCTACACCAGCCATCACTAAAACACTCACAGGCTTGTAAATCACAAGAGTCTCTCTTTCTGTAACATAAACAGCATTTAACAAATCTGTTGAGGAGACAGTAGGCCTAAGGGGCACTAATCACACAGTCATTGTCTCTGTGGGAATATTAAGAAAATGTTTGGATGTTTTGTTTGATTTCACTACTTCATTGTATTGACTCAATTAATCTATGTCCCATCTAAGAGCAATACTATAATTATCTGTGTTTTTCAGAGGAAACATTCCCTGAGGGAGAATGTGTCTCAGTAAAATCTTCAGTTAATATATTGACTCTGGGCTGCAGCACAATTACTGGCTTGTTCTTACTCTGCAGGCTGGAACTTAAGTTTGTCCAGACTGACGTGCAGGGCAGCGGCATAAATCATACTCAGAGACTAAATAACAGTTAGCAGGTAATAGGGTTGTGTTTTCCTCCTCAAAGGCACTTTAACTGGATGCAGTAGTGTTGATTCACACATTTGCCACCTACCTATGATTTAACTTGCACTTGGCTGCTGCTTTGTGGAAAGCATGCATTTCCAAAATACATATATAGTATGCATGTTGTATATATACTGTATGAAAATGTGTTTTTAATTGTTTTTAAAATTGTTTTTAATAGCCACATTTATTTCTAATGTAGATAGAAATTTAATTGTAACATTCTGAAATGTTTAGGTGAGCAGCAAGAAGTGTACATGGAAAGTAGTAGACACACACACACACACACACACACACACACACGCACACACACACACACACACACACACACACACACACACACACACACACACAGAGCAGATAAGACTTCAAAGCAGAGGGCAGATTTACAAGACACTGCAGAGGGCCTTTAAAAAATACTGCTGCATAAATGTTTATGCAGCTCTTTCCATGTCAGTCACTAGGGGGCGGACAGCATGGCAGAGCAGTGTGAGACCAAATACTTCAGAAATTAATGGATGCCTATGAATCTGACAAACACTTTGCATTTCTGTGAGGGAGGGATTGTAACAGCTTTAAATGGTTGATGGTATAAATCTGTTCTGCTTAGTGAGGCCCGGCACCTTTGACAGGTGCACTCTGAAAATATTTTAAATACAGAGTTGGTGCTGAGGGGCAAGTGTGGTGCACAGAGCCATACTCTAAAAAAGATTTGCACAGGTCCTATTAAACACACAGCCCAGAGGCAATGCAGATGGACTTTGCAGGAGTGTCCATCAAGTAGCTTATAGGATTATATAGCGGCTTTTAAGAGGCTTTGTTTCTGTCATATTGTACATATACTGACACCTGTGCATTTAGCTTATTACTGCATAAGAACAGTTTACATCACAGTTCACAACTCAGCTAAATACATTACCCTTGAGCATAAATGACCAACTGTCCCAGCACGAAAATGAGCCAGCTCCTTCTCTGGCTGTAGTAAATGACTTCATCAAAAAAGAGTGGGAAGAGTTTCTCTGCCAACCAGTGAGCCAGTCCTCTCGCTGATCTCCAGATAAGGTTGTGTGTGTGTATGTGTGAGTGTGCGCACGTGGGACAAACTGAATTGAAAGCTCTCCATTCCACCCCCCTCATACTTTCCACCCTGTGTGTGCCAATATGTACCAATATGTGAGTGGTGTTTGTGTGCACGTGTTACTAAACCTCGGTCATTGGACTCAGACATGGCATAGGTGTGGAAGCAGAGCCTTGATGAGAAGGGGTAGCATTGGTGCTGCTGATGATTCTGCAAAGTTTAATGGATCACATACATCAAATTCCAGTGTTTTTTTTTTTTTTTTTTAAATGTTCTCCCTCTACAATACCTACCCATGACAACTTCATTCTGTTACGGTTAGGGAAAGGTAATGGTTATGCCAGTCTTGTAAAATATTTTAAGCTGGTTCATCTTAATAACATTAGTTCTTCTGGGGCCTTAAAAGGTCAGCGAAATGAGCTAAACATATTCAAACTAAAAACAGTCATACAAGTCATTCTGGGATGTCTGCTAGTATGCGAACCATGTCTTTAGCTTAATGTTCAGTTAAGTTAGAATAAATAAAACTTATATTTCTGTACATCATATTACATTTCGAAGAAGTTATTGATACTGCAAAAGATTAGATGATGTTGCCACTAAGCTTGTGTCAGATGTTTTACAGTGAAATTAGTTATGGTTAAAATATGGTAATGAACTGGTGACTAAAACACTCAGTTATGTTTAAGGGAAAGAAAATTGATGAAGAAAAGGGAATGATGAAAAGGTGAATGGTAATTGCAGGTGTGTGACAGAATGTGAAATTATGTCTCTTGCCAGAAAACTCAGCAAATAGGTTTATTGGTTACTCTAACTTGCCTGTCGGTGTGAATGTAAGAATTAAGCTATTTTTCTCTACTGTTTGTATCAGACTTATGGTAAAGAGGTGACCTGTCCAGGATGAACCCTGCCTCGCGCCTAATGTCAAAGAAGTCTTCAAGAGAGTGCTCACCTTGGGTCTTCTTGATGATCATTCGGGCAACTGTAAGCTTTTAGGCTAACTATAAAAATGTCATCACCTCAAAGTATATCAAAAGAATGGTGCTCTGATTTTCTATTGGAGAAATTGCTGCTTTATAAATAACAAGTTCTATCATTGCGATGAGGGGCAACATACAATCCAAAAAAACAAAAGTAAAACCAAAGTCAGAGGAACAGCTTTGTCTTCTTCCATTTGAGGAAGAGAAACATCCACCCTGCTAAAGACTGCAAGTTTATTACTTGACTGAACAAAATGCAAATGTCACGAGCAATTTCAATGCCCTTGTATTGTTTGCAGAGCTGTAATAAGCACTGATGTAGGTGTACATAGTGTGACTGAGAATAATGTAGTGTCCTCTCTATAGCTGAGCCAGAGAGCATCAGGAGCTGGCAGTGCAGTCCAGGCCACCCAGAGCGATGAATAAACCTGGGACGTCAAACAAGCAGAGATGTAGGATAAATATTTCAAACCCCAGTAAGATGGAAGAGAAGAGAGTGAACAGAGAAGGACAGTGCGCTTTAATAGGGAAGAAGAATAAAGTGAAAAAGGGGTGTGTGGTGAATGAGTACCTCTTTGCACATAGGTGTGTGTCAGTGTGTGTATTGTGTGTATAGGTGAGTCTCTCACCAGGGTCTTATGGTGCAATACCTCAAATCTTGACATGCTGTTCAGCGAAGGTGCGCATGTGTGCTTGTGTGTGAAGGGGATTTTTGTTTTTATCATATGTAGCTATCAAATTAGAGTCAGTGTATACAGCAACAATACAGGAAAGAACCCAAGAGTTTGAGGAGGTCTCACGGTCTCTCCTTGTGTGCCCTCTATTGAACGCACACACACAAACATGTACACACCCCCGTGCAAGAAGTCATTTGCATATGTAATGTTAAGCAATGTCATAAACCATGTCTTCTGTTATCTGTATGACTGAGAAGGAAAGACACACACACACACACACACACACACACACACACATCCTTGTTTCCTTTCCATCACTTTTAAGGACATTACTTAAATACACGCACACACACATGCATGCACACAAGCAGGCACACACACACACACACACACACACACACACACACACACACACACACAGATATGCAATGAAATTGCTTTTATTCAAAGATACAATTTTTTTGCCTCCCTGTCACTCATTCACATTCACACTGATGACAGTGAGCCACCATGTATCGTGCTGCCCTAACAACAGGGATCAGTTTGGGCTTCAGTGTCTTGCCCATGGACACTTTGACATGTGAACAGGAAGAGCTGGGGATCAAACTGCCAACACTGTGATCAGCGGATGACCTGTAGGCTATTATGTGGTGATTTGGTTGTTTTAATGATGCCAACATAGACAACAAAATCCTCTTTGTATCCCTGAAAGATCACTGCTGAGTACACTAATCTTCTTGGGTCAGCTTGGTTTTGAGGAGCTAAGACCTAAAATGGAACCGGAAATGTAACAGGTCAAAATTCTACTCTAATTGGGTTGAACTGGGTCTTGTTTAACTGCCTTCGGTGATGGATCTGTTCATCAAAATGTTGTGGTGGACAGCTCTGATCATATGCTGTTAAATGGGAGGCTATCTGGAAGCTATCAGGAGCTGGTGTTGTGAAGTCTCCGCAGGGAATGGGATAATCCCTCTGGGGCTAGCACTTTCATATGATGGCCATCTTTAGATAGTATCCTACATGTGAATAAGTGCAAGAGACTCTCTCATGACACGACCATGCTGACATATATCCAAACAAAACAATTAAAATGGACATTGCCTCGGAGTGTTACACAAGATCTCTCAATCAGTCCTGTAAAATAAACAAACATTGACAATGATGTTTACTGAACCACTGTCCTTCAACAAGTAAGTTGATAAATTCTGTTCAAAAATACTGGATCCATAGAAGGTTAAGAAAGATCCTTAAACCCAGCAATTACAAAGTTAAAGAAATATCATATTTTCCACATTGCAAGTCATGCCAGGATCCTGTGGGACTCCCAAACCAAACCCAAAGGACTGTTAGGGGGACATCTGAATAACCGATGCCTTATTTATAAGAGTGATTTAATCTATTTTTACTTGACTCTTGATTTATGCTTGTCTGAAACTTGCCTTCATACTAACTCTTTAACCTAACTACTTTATACACAATGTGTGCATTTCATTTGGATCCAGTGGTCCTGTGATAATCAACTTGAGTGCACTGGTTTCAATGTTATACTCTCTCCTAAGATGTCTTATGCCATTATTGAAATTTACTGGCCACCTCGTGCAAAAGTTGTCTTTTTTGAGCAGCTTAAGCCTTGCTAAAGGGATGTCATTTTGATAATATCATAATTTAGTATCAACTGGGAAAACAACACAGACAGCAAACTAAAGCAATTAAAGCAACTTGTAGACACTTTGATTTGGTCTAGCTGAAAAAGGGACCAACAAGAACAACAACCTCAAGTCAAACACATACTAATCTGAAAGAGTATGGTCTGTACCAGCTCTCTACGGAAAGTGTCCTTCCATTGTGATTTTGCACCATAAAAATAAAATTGAATTGAACTGAATTAAATTACATAAATGGTGACTTAAGAGAAGCAAAAAAAAAAAAAAAAAAATTTAACAAATGTCACTGAATCAGCTGTACAGAACACAGTAGTCTTCAGATGTGCTGAGAATGGACGGAAATACTCCTACAAAGGTTTATGGAGTCTTTCCCCTCTCCTGCATGTAAGATTTTTAATTGATCCTTTAATCAGAGGGTTTGTCCTGCAGCCTGGAAACTGATCATAATTACACCTATCTTAAAAACTGGCAACAAAACCTGTATTGAATAATTACTGGCCTATAAGTATTCTTGCTGTTATCAATGATAACAGAAAAATGTGAAAAAACAAAGAAACAAAGAAACAAACAAAAACGGATGTTGTTTTGAACATAATCCTTTTAGCTGTTTGTCAGGTGTTTCTTGACCTAAAAAAAGTCTTTGACATATTGCAATCAGATCACAACATTATCGTGAAAAAAATGGTAAAATTAAAAATGTACCCTGGTTCAAAACCTACTTCAAAAACCGAAGTCAGTGTGAGGATCAAGGCTATGGTGTCACCCTCTCTCAGTTGTCATGTTGGGATGCCCCTGAACTCCATTCTGGATACGCTCCTCTTTAGCTTATATGTAAATGATCTGCCTTCAGCATATATTGGAGGTGACATCCAAATGTACACACATGATATGATAATATATTTACATGAAACTGTCAAGAACTGTGCTCTTAAAGTGACATAGATAATGGGAGTCATCACAGATTCTTGCTTGGATATAAAAATAAGAAAAAAAAAAACTGTATGTTTTTCACAAAGACCGAGTGATATATCTCAAGAATAGGTGAGAGGCTATGAGTGGTAATCTTAAAACTTGGTTAAAAAGCAACCACATCCACCATCATACCTACTCACTGCCCTGCTTGTGTGCTTGTGTGCTCTCATTTGCACGGCTTTTCATCTGTGCTTGTCAGATTGTGTCCCTTCTGGTTTTGCCTCTGTCTTCTGTAATGTAATATCATTTTATGTTGTCATATTTTAACTTGTCCACTTAATCTCAATTCTAATGCATTTATCACACTTCTTGTTATATATGTGTTTTAATGAGAGTCTGCAACCAAAATTAATGGACACACACTGAAATGTTTAGAGAATTTAATGGTTTTTTTTTTAATTATTATTTTTTTTTTTCAATTTAAATATCTATCTCTATTAGTCTTCTCCTGTGTGAACTCTGACCTATTGAAGCGGTTTATCTCTAAGTGTTTCAGTCCCACTGTCACAACCCACTCCACTTCTCTCATCTTAACACACTCGAGTTCCCAGTCAATAGACCAGCTCCCTTCATACTGTACATATACACACTCATATACACACAGACAGACCGCCAGACAAACAGGCAGACACACAGACGCATGCCTGTCTTTGAGTTGATTTGTTTGTTTGTGTATCAGTAGTTTACAATAAGCAGGCGTTGTTGCAGGACTGTGTGAGCCTTGTTGTTGTGTTGCCACTGGCTTCCTGTCTGTACCAGCCTGTTTCCTGTGTGCATTTACCTCCATGACAGGACGCCTACAGGCTTCCTCCCTGGGATTAGTGTGTGGCTCTGCTGATAAAAGTGTAGTGGTACTGTGTTTTTTTCTCTCTCAGTCTATTTCTGTCTTGCATTCTCTCTTCTTTGTCACTACCATTTTTAGTTCCGCACACTTGCACTCACCACCACCACCAATGGAATGATTTGAAAGGTATGGCCATGTGAACACATACAATGTTCATATCTACCATCATTCAAGCTAATAGGATAAAGAATGGTTTTGAGATGCCCAGTATTCGGCATTCTTCTCTAAAATGCTTCTTCCTCTCGAAACAACGAGCTCCTCTCTGCCTTAGGAGACAGATTGCATGGCCTTGGATAAAGTGAGTGTGCTCGACTTAGAGGGAGTGTTGGAGGAGGGAGATAGCGAGAAGCAGAGACTTTGCCCTGATTTATGTCCTGTTTCTAGGCCATGGCCTTCATGCAACACCCTACAACTTACAATCTCCCTGTCTTCTGTAAAGTTTAAGGAGTAATTGTCACTTAAAGTCTCATATTCTTTACAAATGTGCATGTACATACTATAGCTCAAATGTTGCTGTTGTTACCATCAACAGTTAACTGTCTTAACATTTAGATTCAATTCTGAACACCTTTAAGTCCCCTTGGAACAGAAACTGGAAACACTACTTGGAATTCCCAACAAAGACAGCCCTGCATGGCCCTGACTCCAGAAAAAAGCTATTTACTCTCTCACTCACCCTTCTCACCCTGCTGTGGCCCCATTGGCTGTCAGCAGGGCCATTCATCCTGGGAGAAGCCAATGAGCAATAGGCCCTGGCTCTGAGTTAAGCCAATCAAACTGCACAAAATGGTGACATTGAGGGAGATGCTGGGAATAACTGTCCAGTGTTTATGGGCTCCTGCCTCTCTGACAGAAAGCAGAACTCCCCGATGGGAGAAAAAAAAGCAATTAGGCAATTACACCATCTAGTCCTATAAGGATCCCACATCATACTGTTTTCTTAGCCTCTTTGTGGGCTGATAAGGGACAGCCGCCACCACGGCTGAGGCAAAGCTGAAAAACGATCAGTGGAAAGACCTGTGCAGGATGGCAGAGAAGAGGGGTATGAACGGAAAAGGGGAGGGGAAAGAGTGGACAGTAGAGAGGGGAAAAAAGGTAAGCAAAGCAGGAGGGAAAGGAGAGGGGAGGGGTATGAAAAAGAGGGCAAGTGAGGGATAGAGTTCAGAGAGGGGATGACAGGGGAAAGACAAGGAAGAAGAACGGTCAGGGAAGGAGGATTCATAAAATAAGAAGCTGCATGTCAAAGACCTGATGGAGATTTGTTTTAACAAAGGGATTAGGATCCATCCAACTTTGAAATAAACAAATATAAATGAGTGCCTGGGTGAATGTTGATTGTAGGTTTGTAAGAGGATGAAAAACTTGAGTTTCTTGCATGAAAACCCATCCACTACCTTGCACTTTCCACCTTGCAACATGTAGGTCACACAAATTCTTGCATAAGCATAAATTGCTGGTATTGCGTGTCAATCATGAGGTGTAGAATGGTCCAATGAACAGAATTCCTGGAGGCACTGGGCTGAAGTTGCACAACTGGGAATGTAGGATCCTGCCTTTTTTTAAAATTTGACTTGTATGTTGTGCATATGATTGGTTCTCATAGTCATAGAAAAAACAAACTGTTGTTTTGGACATGGCCATTTTACACTAATTTATGCTCTAAGTTTACCCAAATATGAGGGGGCATACAGAAAAGATTCAACTGTAGATTTTCATTTGGGCCCTACTTTTTCTTGAATGCTGTAACACAAAGATGGGGATCCCACAGCCTCCTGCCTGTATGTGGCCTGCAAGACCACTTGATTTGGCCTGTGAGGCAATTTATAAATACAAAAAGGCAATTACTTTTTCTCAGCGATAAAGAAAATAACAAAAAATAGTAGACTAACACATGGTCCCAGAATGCAACACACACATAGTCGGTATCACTGGAATACATTGTTGACTTTCAATAAAACATAAGTACACGCATAGTGTTGTGCTTTCCATGCATTTTTGTTAAAATAAACGGTAAGCCAGTGTGCTCATGTTATTTTGTGGGGACGTGCTTGCAGTGATGAAAAAGTCAATGTTCTTTGGTGGAGTTTGGGTATCCATCAAGCAGCTTCCACAAGACCACATTCTGACAGAGACAGTGTTATGCAGCCAAGTTTTGGAACGAGCGAGCTAATAGCTAAGAAGCTAAAATCTCATTCATAAGGACAACGAGACAAAATAAAATTGTTCCAAAGTTATCTGGAATAATTCATAGAGATGAAGGAAAATCTGATGTAGACACTCAGTTATAGTGAGTGAGTAAACCAGGTAAACCATAGGAGCCGAACATATTTGCTGTTTAATGTAGAACCAGCTGATGTACCTGACAGCCTACAACATGAGATCACTGAGCTGCAAAGCAACGACCAACCACTGTGAGCAGGTCTTTTCTAAACTGACTCTTGCAAAGACTCAATTCTAATTGCAAAGACTGACTGACCCAAACCTGGACCAAACCATCTGACATCTGACACCTCCCCAAAGAGAAGCAGTTCCGCTCAACACAGAGGTTAGTGTGATATATGTGTTCAGTAATTTAGTATGGCCAGGGATGCCATCATGGGAGGGCCAGGGGGGATGATGGCCCCTCTGATACAATTGCTGGCAACCCTCCAGTGAGCACCCCCCGCTGCCCAATCACCAGAGATCATACACCCTCCTATGAAAAATTTCTGGGGGCACCACAGACTATGGAATTAAAATAGTCCTTGACAGGAAAAAGGTTGCCGCCCTGCTGCAATTGAAGATAGAGCATATTTTACAGATGAACTTCCTAAACATCTTTTCATTTCACGATGCCGTACAAGACTCATATTGTCAAGACATGCATATTTGAGAGTAAGAACAATTAATAGAAGGAATGCAGGCACTAGATTCATAAGGACACAAACATTAACATTAACCCTCTAATCCAGATGCAGAGTCATGGTGCTGTGGATGCCGAGTCACAGGATCAAACCTGAAGCTGGCAATGGACCAACCAGACACCACTCTGGCTTACTGCAGTGAGGAGCAAGACACCTGGGTGGTCTGGCATCTCGCTCGTTCTCTCCTTGTACATATTTCTTTTTCTCCTCTGCTATTCATTGCCCCTTCCATCTTTCACACTCTTAGGCTGCTTTCTCTTCATCCTCTCTGCTGTTGCTCTTCATGTTTCCTTTTTAGCCATTCCTTTGTCAAGCATGCATATCCAACCAGCAAACTGCACCATAATAACCTAGATAAGTTATAAACAGTATTCTGCAGTGCTCCTTCATTTTTTGCCTCTCCTCCACATCGTATCATTTGACTCTCTTTGTTTCAAAGCCAGTTATTCTCTCTTTAAGTGTGCCATTGAGAGACACATAAGGTCCTCTAATACCATTTCAAAACTAATAAACAATTGTCAAGTGAGAGGGAAAGCAGAAAGAGCTCGGGGCACTTTAAAAGCACATCAAAGGCCAGAGGAAGAAGAGACATGGGGATGGGAAACATGGCTGGATGAGGAAAAACACACACACACACACACACACACACGCACACACACACACACACACACACACACATTAGGTTTTCATCACTTTCAGGAACATTACATAGATTTTGTGTATATGAAATTTCGTTGGCACCTTTTGCAGTTAAAAAAAAAGTTACAAAATTTTGATTGGCACCTAAGCACAAGTGTTGTAATTCAGCTCAAATTCATCTCACTGATTTCAGCCTCACTGTTAACTGTTCACTGTCTTCTAGTTGTATCAGAGATTCATTAAGTTACTGTTAATGTTCACCCAACAGTTCCTACTACTGCTGATTCACATTAAGAGTGTTAAACTGGCAAAACACATGGTGGCTTTTATTATGAAGCAGCTGCACAAGTGCAATATATTTGTCACATAGGTTAATCAAAATGTAAGTCAGTAATGGAAAAGTCAGCCACAGTGAGCTGCGCCTCACAATGAAGAGCTACAGATGACAAGTGACACACCTCTGACTCCTCAGCAAGGTAACAACTGTGTACTGCTACTGTGTGCTGCTGTCGTGTGGGACAACTCGGCCTGTGTGCAGCATGAAATCTGATTGTGCTTGCAATTTACTTTTATATCAAACAGCGTGAGTTTGTTTGGTTGCACTGTAAACAGAAACACCCACTTGGTGTTACCATGGTAAACATGGGTGTTTCCCAGTGGGCTGCAATATCAGAAGTACTCCACTGATTTAGCCTTTCATTCTTATAAGATTATTAATGCAGCAGAAGCAGACATTGAAGTTTTTATTACTACCCACAATGGAGGTTGATTGTCTATAAACAGAGATTTGGGTGTGCTCTGCTAGTTGTAGCTAATGTAGCCTTGGTCCACTAGCCTCAAGCACAGATGAGACAGTCTGGTAACTCACTTCTGTCTCCACATGCCCAGATTTTTCTCATTTTCAAACTTGTAGTCTCAATACCCAACATGTAGTAGTGCTCCCAAATACCTGTAAACAAACTTTGATAATGCTCACCGTTTTTAAAACAGGTGGATGCTGGGAAAGGAATTTTCTTATCACATCTCCACTGTCTCACACTTTCGCCCACCAAACCTCTCCTCCCTGTCCCTGCTGGAAGAGCCAGGCTGGCTGAGACAAAGGGAGCCAACCGTCTTAGGGCAGTGGAGGAGGTGGGGAGGGTGAAAGAGGGGAGGGGGAGAGGATTGAGAGAACTGGGAGAGGAGGGAGATAAGTCGACTTCACAGCTTGTGACATAAATCACATCAAGACATGACAGTAGGATATTGACCAGGACCACTGATAAAGCCCAGCAGGGAGGGAGAGAGTGAGGGAAAGACAGACATAGAAAGAGCCAAGTAGAAGAGAGGCGGAGGAAGAGGAGGAGGAGGAGCAGGGCCCCTTTCAGGTTATTATTACCCCTACAAACTCCCAATCTGCAGCGATCAGTGGCCACTAATGAGCGAGTCTGCAGAGGTTCCACAGTGAGTGGGTGGTATTGTTTAATACAGCTGTCTGCTTCTGCTGCTTTCCATTGTAACAAGAAGGCTGGTTATGTTATTGTGATGGGGAAAAGCCTCATGAGCTCAAAGTCTGGTAAGAAAGATTATCTGTGAGGAGATTGGATGGTCTGGGGAAACTGGTATCGATTGATGGAGATGCTTTGTCTTATTGGGTCTGCAGCATACAATTATTTCTTGGACATTAGTCAAAGGTTGTCATCAGGTTTGAGTAACACTACTTGCAGGGATTGCTGGTCAACTACTGTAGCTGGTGAGCTAACTGCTAAAATACTAGCTGGACTGCTAGCTCGAGTCAGTCACAGTTCCTCTTTGTGCTTCTCTCTGTTTTCTCTGTCTCTGGCCGTTCACTAAATCAAGTTGATTTCCATCCACAGTTTCTCTAAACCTTGTGGACATCAGCCATTGAGTTTGTGGCTGTAGTCAGAGTTGAGTGACTTCCGGGCCTAAGAGGCCTCTGACTTACAGGACTGACTGAATATCAACATCCAACATCCATTAACTTCTGGTACATCTTGGTAAGACGGCTCATGTCTCTTGAACATTCTGAAGCATCCCCCTGTGAGATGATCCAGTGGTTACAATTAGTGTTCTCTCCTAGTGACTGGATCAGCAGAGTCTTGTTATTTAAGCAGCAGGATAACAGGGTTCCCTCTTCTCTAGAGGTGACTTTCCAGGACTTTTCATTTATTATATAGTTTCTAGTTTTCCCCTTTTTTCTTGGGAATTATATGAACCATTTCTGCCTGAACACAAATAACACAAATAGTAGCCTACAGTTTTTCCTACTGACAGATCTAGCCTGAACATTACATGCCTAAATGTACAATTCAAAGTTACAGTCGAGCTTGCAAGGATTATTAACTGCCACTGACCCTTATCAGTTTATCACACCATACTTAAGGCGCCTTACTAGTAATATTAAGTGGAATCTTTAACAAGGCTGATCACACCCACTGTGAGTTACTGCTACAAAAGTTAAACATTTCATGTCATCTTATGGTCCATTTAACCTTGGATTTTACCTGGAACATTGTGTTAGAAGAGACAGTGCTAACAAAGTAAAAATGTATTTTCAGCCAGTGTTAAGCTGGTGTTTGATTTGTTGTTTCAAGCCTGGCTCACTGTTCCTGTTCCAACCCTCAAACCTTTGCAGGCAAAACAAAGTGGCAAGCACATCAACTTTAGCAACTGAAACAAACATGCTCACCAACTTAACATTATTCAGCCGTTTAAAACAAGGTGGGAAGAAAGCAACATGAATCTAAAAACCTAACAAAATCTACCACAGTTACCAGCCAGCAGTGACTAATATGTCCATCTGAAGGATAATGTAACTCACACTGTTCAGAGTTTAGGCCACTGAAGTTATTATCCGTCATCCAGTCTGCGTGAGCTATCATGTGACATGACTTGGGGGTGTGTTCACAGTACCACAACATGACTGAGAGCAGCCTATTCAAAATACTCTGGCCCATAAACTACCATTTGAACATTAATATGCTATCCTGAATATAACTTTGCTTTGTTATCTGTGTTGAGGAGCTCTGATAAATATGCTAATAGTTCAGTCTGAGCTACAGGAAAATAGGAAAATGTGGAGAAATATAAAATATGTATCATGCTGTTAAAAGTGGCTGCAAACCAACAAATAATATAATAACTGTCACAAAATCTCTCAGGACAAAATTATAGCATCAACTTTGTATACTACTCTGTGGTCAGCAATTTATTGAACTTAGACTAAATCATCTGATAACAAGCAAGTTTAAACAAATCTTAACAATTATTTGCAAATTCAGTTTGGCTAACGTCTGTCCAGGAAGTATGAAAATGACAAGCAACTCCTTTTTCAGTGTTCTATGCCATGAGGATGTTCTCCCTCAGCTTCTGTTCTCTCACTCAAGTGGGCACAGTGAAAGAATGGGGATTTGTAAACTGTTTGACGGCTCTACATTTCTGCTGCAGGGCTTAAATTAACTGTTTACTCAAACGGCTAATTTGTTACAAATGAAACGTCTCTCTGTATACCAAAATGCCCTCCTTGGTTGCAGAAGGCCTTTACATCACTGCGACAGCCACTAAAAGCTATAGTTTTGGTTTCCAGCTCCTTGGAAGCCCATATCCCCCCAGAAATGAAAACTTAGGCCTGAAAAGAGAAGTGCATAGCAAAGACTAGGACAAATAAGGCAAACGTTGTCTCCAAATGTTTGTAACTTCATCCAAATCTTTATTACATTACCATCCAGTTGAAAGGATCATTCATGGCTGGATTGACCTGATACAGGGCCCTGTGGCAAAAATGAGCTATATGCCTCTACTGACTGCCTGGTCCTTGCACTCCCTGTGCACTGTGTATACGTATATCCTGTTCCTGTAAAGTACCAGTATCAGTGCAGTGCAGTACAGTATAGTACAGTGCACCCTACAGACAACAAATGACAAGATATTTTACCCACATACCAACAATGACATATTATTTGGCAGAGTTGCACTGTGTCCAATAGTATGTGATCATTTGATTTTAATACAAATGTATCTAGGAATTTGCATAAACACAGTTTTAACAGCAATTATTTTTGTTTTTCATTTTCAGAATTTTTAGACTTGTGTTAGAAATCACTCCCTATTACAAATATGGTGCATTTTTTTTTTTATACCCATAGTCACTGCCTAGGCAGTGAGCTAGACAAAGAGGGAGACCACACAAGATTTAATATAATTTAATCAGTATTTTATTAATAACTAAGACAAAATCATCATAATGCATAAATATGTAGTCTGTAAGTCACTAGTGGTTGCAATGATGAATGCTTGTGTGGTGTTGTGAATACAAAACAAAGGAAAATCAAAAACCAAAGGGTAGATGGTGACAGTGTGAGAGAGACAGAATGAGGAGCAAGCCTAAATAATTTAGGGCCAGCCTGTCCAGGTGCAGGACACCAGGTTATATGTTTCAACTGCATGGTACAGCTTGGCTTGACTCACCTCAATTGGATTCAACCAGCTTTTGTACCAGGATTTCGTTTTCCACCTCAATGTCAGTGGGATTCTTTTGCTGATGGTCATAGTGACACCCTGCCATCATCTTTAACGTGACACAAATATACAGGAAAATGAAGGCTAGTCTTTCCTTTTTAGATCCTTCTATTGGCAACCAAACAGAACATCTGCACTTTGTCAATTGGTTGCTGTACTGGATATCCACGCAAGAAAATGGCATTAAATGTCTGTACCTGCAGGCAACCTTCAAAAGGAGGAGCATTAAGAGTCAGGCAATCTGTACAATACTGTAACAAAATGCACAGTCTTCCTGAACATTTCTGATGTCATTTTCGGCATCCTTCACAGCGGTCAGGTCGTAGCAGCACTGTAGGAGTAGGGAAACAGAATACAAAACAAATAAGATGAGCAAGGCATCTTAAAGTGTGACATTACTTGAGGCAAACAAGCACAAGACGAAGCATCTGCTCACACTACTTAGATTTTAATGTGGCAAATGGTAAATTGATAAAGCTATAAAATATTGCCTCTGGTACATAAGCAATGGGACAACACTTGCACTATGCACAAATATCCAAATGCCTTCTTTCTCAATGATGATGATTAAGATTAAGCTGATCAATGAAGATTAAGCTGGTACAACTTCTTAAAGAAATAATGGACTGGCTGATCAACCCCCTGCCCACTTGTTTGAATCAATACATCTCCAGTCCCTACCATACAGGTATGGCTAGCACTGGCTTGGCACACAAAGCAGCTTTTACATTTTCATAAACATGAGCATAATTTCAAGACAAATCATAGTTGGCCTGCACCTTCAAAAACAACAACAACAACAATCCTTCAGTGGGGGTCGAAGAATTCAAGACAAACCCCCAAAATAGCATTGTCAGTTGCCAACTCCTTCTCCCCCTCACGAACTGTTCCCTTATTGGATGGTGCAACAGCGTGATGTGTACCCATCTGAGAGGTTTGGGAAGCAGGACAACTCATTGCTTGCATAGCAGGACAGACAGGAACCACTTCTGGACACTGGAACTAGTGCAGATTTGTTCAAGACAGATGACAACTGGGTTACAACATGATAGATTAGCTAGATAGCCCATGTTTTGATTTGTTAAAAAATAGGTTGAGCTCATTAGGCCAACTTGTGCTACCCACTCCCCAGCTATGTGGTTGATTATAGCCAGTAATGCTCCTCATAGCTATCCATGCTTCCCTGGTGTTATTCTGCTGCAGTCTCGTCTCCATCTTTCCCCTGTAGGTGTCATTGTCCTCCTTGACCTTGCTCCTAAGCAAATCTTCAGCCCTGTCTCTTGGCCTCAGGCTCTCTTTTTTACATTCAGGGGGGCCTTGATGTCCCTGGTGATCCAGGACCCTGTTTGGGAAACAGATTACAGTGTGGGCAGAAACAACATTTTGCACACAAAAATTGATGTATCCTGGGATGAAGTGTGTGAGCCTCTACATGTCCTCACCATATGGCTGTTAGCGCTTCTCAATTTGTGGCCTGAAAACAACCGCTAAACATCATACATGCTTTGGGTTTACTGCTGGACAAGTGGCTTATACTGTATCAAGAGATGAACCAAGTTGTGATCAGACCTGCCAAGCGGGGGAAGAGCAGTGGAACAGTATGCTTCTTTACATCAGCATACAGTTAATCCAGTATTTTATTGTTTGCAGATTGGCACTCCACAAACTGAAGTTTGTCAAGGTGTCATGTGTGTCAAGGTGAGTTTCCAGAGGTCACTGTGTTGGCACTGGAGTGTTATCTGCAGCTTGACTGTTATGGAGTGAATGATATCACAGGCCTGCTGATGGCAGAATGTAAACATACACAACAGCTAGTGAAAACTCTCTGGACAGATAATAGGAATGAAAACCTACCACTGAAAGTTCAATGTCTGGTCTACAGAAGCCAGAGATTTCACATTTACCGTGATGATGGAAGAGAGATACAACTGCTTTGCCCGTCACTTAACTCCCCTCTCTGCAATCCCAGTACATGCTCCTAGATCTATCTCTTGTTTATATCGCTTTATTTTATTCTATTATTGCATTTTGATATGTGTTATATTGTATATTAAGTCACTTTTTTTTCCTTTTGTTCTGCATTGATGAGCACAGTGCCATAGGGAGCAACAAGGCATTTCACTGCACATTATAAAGCTATGTTGGGCATGTGACAGATAAACTTGAAACTCCTTTATAACTTCATACTTTGCACACCAAACTTAGCAATAACAAGCTGAAATTTATGAAAGTAAGTCAATAACAATAGAAATTACAATAAGGTGTGAAAGTCGGAGTCAGATGTATGAGTGTATGAATGCAGTGGCTAATATGAGGTGTGTGCTGTCAGTGTGAAACAAAAGAAGGCAATCCGAAAAAGAAAGGATCAGAGCTGGGTGAGGAGTGAAGGGACCAACCCATGACATATGGGCAGATATGCATACATAGCTGGAGAACACTGGCCAGGTGTTCCCTGTTATCGCAATGATTCCTTAACTCCACAGGACAATGGACCAAGGCAAAGGGCACTGGGGCCCTCAGAGCCTGCCTGCTTGTTTTTGTTAAATATATGTAACATACAGTGCCCTCAGAAATTTCCACAATGGAATTAATTAAAAAAAAGAAAAAAAAAGAAATAGCATCCATAGCACACTACTATACACTACTTTCTACTGACAATTCCACAATGCAATGGATTGCATTTTATAGATGTGAAAGTCACAGGTGTCTGACACTTCGCTTGTCAGTGGTGATGCAAAATGTTGATGAAGTTTACAAAATCTCAATTTACTGCTGGCTCTAGTGTTAAGTATTGAGTGCTTTTCTAAAGGAACTATATAATGTAATGGATTGATTTTGGACCCAATTGTAGTACCACCAGTACACAGACGTCGCTTTCACTGACTTTTATCCAGACGTGACCCATTCAGAACTATTGAGTCTCTGGAAACTTTAGACTGCTTCTTTATTGATCCCGATTTGGGAAATTGTTTTGTTGCAGTAGCAAATATACAGACAACATAAAATGTATACAAGAATTGTTTAAACAGTAACAAAAGTAGCAAAAAATATAGACAGGAAAAATACAGTATGACTAAGAATATAAACAGATAGAAATGTTTGATGAACCAAACAGTCACAAACAGGCAGAGATCCAGGGAGAGCAGGGCAAAACAATTAGTCAGATACAGAAAGCAGAGGCATTTACCAGAGAACAGAAGATCAGGTGAAGTAAAAGGCAAGCAGGTCCAGTAATGAGAGCTCAGTCTGATAATTAGTGCTGGAGAGTCTTTCATAATGTGAAGAATAATCTTGCAATGAGTGAGTGTGGGAGAGCAGCTTAAATACTAGACTGATTGGGAATGAATCTCAGGTAAGTGATCAGATGAGTGGGCAGGTGGGTGTGGTTGGCAGGGTAGTGAGAGTGGAAAAGTACTGACTGAGCAGGTGAACAGATGAAGGAAAATGGCAGCAGGTAAGAGGCTGAATACACCGTGGCAATATAATACAATTTAAAAATATAAAAGAGACAGAAGACCTTCAATAGTTTATATTGTCTGCTTGGGACAATCCTGAACCAGACAAAGACTATGTGGACATTTCTCAAACTGGCTCAATGCAACTAAGTTCAAGAATTCATGATACACTACACTACAATATAAGGCTACGGTCTCCTTATAGACCGTATCAGAAGATTGTGATGTAAGGCTGAGCTGCGTCTCCGATCAGTAAAACTGTCACCAGTGGGACATGGAAAGCAAGAATCAGTGTGTTGTGTTTTCCAGACTTGCTGCTGGAGATGGTACCTAACTGGCTTCTACCTACCTAACACTTTCACCAGGTTCAAATCTAGAACTGCTGGCTTGTACAGTGCTGCTCACTCACTGGAGGATTTACTGGGTGAAGAGGAAATGATAAATGATCCAGGAGTCAAATATAAATGCCTGTTTATTAAAGACAGTGAAAATGAAGGATAGATGATTGTAATATGGAGAATGTGTGTCTTTGTGTGAAAGTACACACCATGTGTGTTACATGTGATGTATTTGGGTCCGCGTTCCCTTGGGCAATGGGGCCTGCTGCCTGTCAGAGTGAGTGGCCTTATCTTCCCCAAACATTTACTTAACCCTTTGTCTTACAGAGCCCAGGACAATGAGACAGGCGAGAGGAACCCCAACACACACACACACACACACACACACACACACACACACACACACACACACACACACACACACTCACACACACACACACACACACACACACACACACACAAAGGATCTTAATGGTATCAACCACAGGTAAACCCACAGTCATCTTTTCATGTTGCTGAAGAGGTGACCAAGACTTTTCTCTTGCAGACTGACATCTCATGTGATTAGCTGCAATCCAACAACCCATAGGTACTTAAAATTAAAATTAGAATTAAAATTAAAATTACAAACGTGCCAGTGATGTATCGTCTTGTTTCCTTTCTTGTACATTTTGCTGGAATTCAAAGCTGCTCCCGGCGTGTAATCAACTTAATGATTATAAGACACTGTTTAACAGAATTGGGCAGTTCATTTGATTGCCCTGTGTCTTGTTCTGGCCGAGCGGGCTGGAACTATTTATTCCTTCTTTGTTTTTGAGAAACTTTTCTAGGCTACTGTAAAGTCAGTTATCTGTACATTTAGCTGATGCATGAAAGGAATGCAGCAATCAGCCTTTGTTTCTGTGTCAGCTAAGAGGAGGTGGGATGCCAGGTTTAAGTGTGTGTGTGTGTGTGTGTGTGTGTGTGTGTGTGTGCGTGTGTGTGTGTGTGTGTGTATGTTTTCACATGAATCGGTCTGCATGTAGTAATTGAACTTATCAGGGGAATATATGGCTTGTGGGGGATGGGGAGTCACATTACCCCAAAAATGATATCCAGCATTCAATGTTCAGAGTTAAACCAACTCCCAAACACACTGGATGTGTATCATTCACAGAAAACCTCCTGTGTCTTGTTTGAGTTCATGCCAACAGCAGCTGTGAGCACGATGCCAATGCCTTGAATCCACCCTGTAGGTCCTGCAGGCCACTGCTGCTTCGGCCCAAAATGTTTTGAACATAGCTCCGAATATTTCAGCTATTTTAATGTAACATGGAACTTAACATGAAGTGTCAGAGGAAGGGGGAGAACATAATACTGCACATAACAAGATGCATACAGGCCATGGATGTAGCTATTCTAAGATCAGTAAAGTTATTTTTACAGTGAGTGGAGTTGTCTCCAGTGATTTTTCTCCACCTTTCAAAAAAGATTGGTCCATAATGCAACTGCAGGGAGCACAAAAGCCTCAGTTAGTGTGGTTTAATCAGCAGAGGTGCGCACACAGCTCCAACACCACAAACCAACTTTCATGTCTTTTGCTTCTTTGACTTTTCTATAGTATCACATATATAACTATAAACATATTTACTCTGTGATATCGAGTGATGGTGGGATAGGCACATACTTGGATACACAGCATTGTGTAGCTGCAGTAGGAACCATAAATCAACCTTAAGGCCATGTTCATACCAACAATAGATCTGTGTGAAAAAAATGGAGCTGCCTCTTTGATTTGAATCGGACCACTCCATTGATGTAGCTGGGCTGCCACCTCAGCTCCAGCTAACAAAATCCAATCCCATCTGATAAAAAAAAATTGAACCACGCTCAACTTTTGCTTGACTGCAGTGTGATGTCATCCGGAAAGGCACTGCATTGGCCAACGCGCAAGTTTTGTGGTAGATTACTTTGTAAGGTGAATGCTGTATTTGTACTGTTTATCTTGCAATCATTGTGATGAAAGAGAAAATGATCGTCACTGTGATAACTTTCCAGAATTGCCAAATCATGTGTACAAGTATATCATCACCTCACTGGTACCTGAAGCAGCATCCCCAACCCGTCCTCATTCCCCAAGTGTCAAATACCAATGTTTTGTCTCACTGTCTCATAGAGGCGCACAAAGTACTCTTCAGTGTCTGTATGACATACGCAGAACCTTTAACTAACTCCACTATAAACCCAACCTCAGCGATATTAGCTGCCCAGATCAACTGCTCAGACCAACCACCATGTTTTCATCCCAGCGACACACAAAGCCTTCCTGCTAGGAAGCCTTTCAAACATATGGTTAATGTTTATGCATCAAAGCTGCTAGGTTATGTATGGGACAAGATCATTCACTTTTGGTTTCACTTTTGGTTTCTCCTGGGTAAAAGCTGTGTGTTAGTTTGACCCCCTCCATCCACACCACTGTCCTCCATTTAGTGTTCTTCCTCTTTATACTATGTCATCTTGCGCTGACCATCTAATATTGCCGCAGATGGGTTTACAGTGGACTTAGCTGAATGCTCAGTGTGTCTCATACAGACAAGAGGAATGAGACCAGGCTCACATTCCCCATCAATGCAGGCCCTTGCATTGCTTTGGCTGAACACCCACTAAAACATTTAGGTGAACTCTTGATCCCAAATAGAAAATGAGTGCACTGTAGGAAGTAGCAGAGACAAAAAGAGGAAAAACTGCTTCCCCCTCTGTGCTCACTCGTGCATTTAGTCAAACACATCACAATTAAAAATACATCACTACACAAAAGGTTCTGGCATCTAGAAATTCATCCCTCCTCTTCTTCTTTTTCAATTGTTTCTCTTCTTTTCTTTCTTCTTCTCATTTCAAACAAATAAGGACATCAAATGGTGCCAAAAAAATTTACAACTTGCAAAAGTTTAACATCTGTGAACATAGAGTGTATGGCTTCAGATCAAATTCACACCATCTCTTCCTCCTTGAGTAACCCACGGCTCGACTTGGCCACGGCCGCTGCAGCCAGTCAGTCTTTGGTCTGCACATTCTTTCCCTCATGAAAATCAATGAAATAAATAGGGTGCATCTCAGCACAGGAAACAGAGGGGAGGTTGCTCTACGGGTTATCCAGAGTGCACATTCAAAAACTCAGACAGAAACAGATGAGCCAGAAAGACGGATGAAGGTAAGGACTGAGAAGTAAGAAAGAAAGGGAGCGATGGAGGAAACAAGGCAGCTGACACAAATAGGGGGAGAGAGAAACAGATGGACGTAAAAGGAATGGAGAAAGAGAGACCGGGGATGCATTTAAAGTGACAAGGGGGGCTTACTGGATAACTGGGAAAAATGAAGATCAAAACAAAGGGAAATCACCACATACTGGACACAGACAGACAGAGATGTGTGTAGAATGAGATGCATAATAAGCCAATCAGAAGATGAAACCATTAAAATAACATACGTCTACTAGAGAGAATCACACACTCTGAGGTGAATACAAGTCTACTCTGACAGCAGACAGAGGAGGGGACAGATTAGATGGAAAGAAAGAAAAGAAACGGGTGGCTGAAGGGAGAGATAATGGAGAAGGATGAGAGAGAATTCCACATGCAGCACTTTACGATGGCCATAATGATCATTATTTAATGCAGCGCTTAGGTGCAGCGGTGGCAGCAGGGATGACTTCACCAACATCAGAAGATCAAACAGTCCCTGTTGGGGCCACTGGCAGCACACTGCACACAGCTCAACTCCACTGATGTATCCTCAAAGTGCAAGAGGAGCACACAAGGTAATACCACAGCACTGTGTATTCTGGAGTTGACAAAGAAAAGAGAAGTACTGACAGAAAAGTGTTGATAGTGATTGTGGTCTGTGGAAGGCTGACTACAAAACAACCTCATAGCAATTCCAGCTCAGCAACAGCAATATTCATTCACAACTACAAATAACAAAGCCATGATGGTACCAGCGCAAAACATTCCAGACTTCAACGAAACACACATTTCTCAGAGTCTGAGATGGAAAGATATGTCTTTCCTTGAAATATACCTCAAATTTATGACTGCATCTATGCTTAGACAGAAAAGCAATACCGCCTTAATTATCTTTTTTTTTTTTTTCTTTTTTTTTTGAATCAGCATAATCAGTAAGGTACCACAAACCCACTTAGCAGATAGATTTTGAGTGAGTTGTTGCGGAAAAGATCCTAGAGTTATTGTACAGCCCTGTACGCATGCGTTGTAGCATGTGTCACATTAAACCTGCTTATAATTATAATAATAAGAATAATTGTTATTATTCTTATTACTAAATAAAAATTTGACGCTATGCTCTCAGGGTAACACTTTCCTGACAGAATGCAGCCTTCACCCTGCACGACTGACTCGTTTAGGAAGTTTGGCAGTAAATTCTGCTGATCTTTTTTTATTATGCTGTATTTGTCCACCACTCAGGTATTTTTGTTTCATTGTGGTTTACTGTCAAATCTGCAGCCTGATGAATGAACTGAATCAAAAGTCACTGGTGTATAGTCTTTTTAACAAAGCATGTAAGCAAGCAAAGATTTTAAACAATGAATGAAAATTTATCACATGAATATCGCCTCTTAAGATACCTTCACGACCACAGTGTGCTATATTTAATTTTCATTGTCATATAATGTATACATATTTACATGTATGTATTATTATGCATTGTTTAATATTTATTAGAACCATGATAACAATAACCATGTGTGGTGTAATCCAGCTGTTTTGCACTATTGTATCTGAACATATCCCAAAAGCATTTGCATCCATTCTGCATTTGTTATTTTTGGCTAAGATTGCCATTTCTTGACTTCTTGGGTATCAGATATGATTTGTTTTTGCCAGCCTTTCAAACATGGAAGTTCTGAATAAACAAATTCTAACTTTACGGTTCAATGACTTGCTGTTACCCCCAAAGCAGCATCTGCCTGCTTGCTGTCCTGATTGCTGCCACAGACAGAGACTGTAGCTAATGAATAATGGACTTGTTTGGCATTTCCTGTTTTTTTTGGTTTTGTTTTTTCGAAGAGCTGACTGTGTTACATATACATGTAATCTTAACTATTTTTCAAGCAAAAAGGTAGTGAGGAGGCATTTAGAAAACTTTTTGGTTGGTTACCAATTCCTTTCAGCCTCACAGTCTTGTTTTAGGTTTAAACAACACAGTTTTGAAACTGTGCAATGAAATTGTGAGTGCTCTGTCGGCTACACAACCTGGGCTTATTTTAGTTGAACCTTTACATGCAAGTATGCTTCCCAGCTGAGAACTAATGGCAACAGACGTACAATTCTAATTTTATGGTGGATCAAATGGCTGTTGACCGAGATGGGGAAGACTAAAAGTTCAACTCTGGCATAATGTCAAGATGGAGGAGCTTTGAGCTGCCAAAATATCTTCATGCCAGTCGAGCTCTCTGCTGTTATTATCAATCTCACACTCCCATTTGCTCACATAAACACATTTTTATTTCATGTGGTGCCACAAGTTAGCATGGCCTTAATATCATTTCAGCTCAGATATACACGATTCCATATACTGTAGGTGAACAGCTTTCTTCCAAAATTAAAATCAGACACGTCACACAGCTTTGATGAAGAGTACACATGTCAGTTTGGCTTAAAATGCTCTTTATGAGAATAACATTTCATAGGTTGTTTCAGTTTATTGAGAAATAATCATCAGACAACAGTCTTTTTTGATTCAAAGAATTTTGGAAAGCAATTGCATTTTTATCATTTTGATACCTTTTTTAAATAAAAAAACATTTTCATGCTGTGAAGAAATGCATCAGAAATGTGCTTGTAGCCCACACTGGATCCAGCTCTCAGTAAAAAACAAACAAACAAACAAACAAACAAAATTACAAAGAAAACCCCCTCAGCTACCTGCTGGCCAAACAGAAGGTGATAGTGTGTGAGACCGTCTGAGTGTGTGTGTATTTGTTAAAAATCCCAGCAGACCTTTGGAGCCTCTGTGCCGGCCATCACTGACGCCACCCGAACATTGATTCTGAGGTGGTGCTCTGAGAACCACAGTGACGCCCACTCTACAGGGCTGTACCTGGCACATATCACTCTGCACCTCTCTCTCTCTCTCTCTCTCTCTCTCTCTCTCTCTCTCACACACACACACACACACACACACACACACCATGTGGGGTTAAAGATCCCAAAGTCTTGTCCTGAAGCTGCACAGTAAGAAAGGCTGTCTTCATTGAAGTGGTGTGGTCTATTGTCAGATGGTTCATTTAGTTTGTCTGTTTGTTTATCTGATAGTGTGGTTTATTTTCCAATCAGATTTCATGTCAAACTGAACAGCAGCTCTGGAGATATTTAATGACAGCCTATGACCGGGTGCGCAGAAGGCTCCCTCATCCTTCTCTCTGACCTCCTGTACCAAGGTGAAGCTATAGAAGTGGACCAGCAAGCACTGTGACTGTGTGTGTGTGTGGAGGCTTGTCAGCAAACAAGTTTGACTAAAACCCAACTCCAGAGGATAAACTTAACCAGCCACACACACAAACACAAAGATATATGTGCAAAGCTACATAGAATAGATTAGGTACTGACTAGTCTTGATTATCACTCCAATTGTGTTTAGACTTTCAGTTAGGTTTGAGGTGTTCAGCTGATGGTGCTGTGCAGTAAGGTAAGCACAGTGAGCCTGCCTTTGCTTCTAAGCAGTAGTGTAAGGGGAACTTTTTCTTTTCTATTTAGAGCATAGAGCTCCATTGTTGTCCAAAAACTATTAAAAATATATCAATGAGCCACACTGTTGCACTGGATGACATGCTCCTTTATTACCATGAACACACACACTAGAGTTTATTTTGATTCAATTCCACATACACCATCCTGCTACCCTAAATACTCACGAGTGGTCCAAATGTGGTTTAATCTGCAGCTGAAATAGTCCCCAACAAATGCACAGAAAACTACAGTGGCCAGCTGGAAAATCTTTAGCCCTTTAAAAAATGAAAGTATATATTTGTGAGCTGTTTCTAAAGACTTACATCTCCAATAGCAATCATTGGGCTTGAAGATGAGTACCATAGACAGTCAGAAAGTATTGGGAGTTGGGAAAAAGCAGTCCTTTGGGCCAAATTTGTTGTGTTTTGTGATTTGATTTTACATCACATGTTGGTTTTGGTCTTTTTATGTGATTTGATAAAAAAAAAAAAAAAAAAGGAAAATACAGAAAAACACCAAACAGAGAAATTAGATATTCATTCATTCATTCATTCATTCATTCATTCATCTTTTATACCCGCGTATCCCTTTCGGGGTTGCGGGGGGCTGGAGCCTATCAGCCTATCCGAGAGGCGGGGTACACCCTGAACCGGTCGCCAGCTGATTGCAGGGGAAATTAGATATAGTAATCTTAATTTTACCGTTTGATTACATTATTGAATCACACGCTGTCACGTTTTAATCATGACATCTTTCCGTCTTCATTCAGCAGCAACAATAAAATGCTGTTTCTGGGAGAACAATGTTGGCTGAACACAAACAGACTACACCATGTGACTTTGAAAATAATTACCAAGACAACGTTTCAAATGTTTTCTGTTGTCTTCATGAAGATTGTTTTGGATTCTTACAACAGCTGTCGACCTTTCCAGTATCACAGTGGTTACCGGATTTAGTAAAAGAAGTCAATTCTCCAGTCTCTGCCCCTCTCTCCATATATCTGCTCCTTTCACCAAGAATAATCCTCAAACCTTCCATTTCTCAATCCTCCCCTTACTCCTTTTTTATTGCTCCCTGTCTGTTCATAGATCTCCTCCTCTCATCAACTCTTCTTTTCACCCATTCCATTCCACCCCCCAAAATACTCAACTAGCCTCCCCACCCACCCCCTTCATCTGCCCTTTGTCCCTTATCTCAGGGTGATGGAGAGAGGAGAGAGAAAAGAGGGAGGAGGAGGGCTTGTGGGGGTTGAGTAAGCCTGGACTTGACCCCTGCTTTCGGGGCTCCGAGTAGTCTCCTCTCCAGCCTGGGCCAATGACGGATGGAGAGACAGCCACACACACACACACACACACACACACACACACACACACACACACACACACACACACAAGGGGGTTTTCATTACTTGTGGGGACATGACATAGACTTACATTCATTTCCTGGAGACTTACCCTAACCCTAACCCTGTACCTAACCTTACCTAACCCATAACCCTATCCTCAGTCTTTACCCTAAAATGTAATGATTTAAATTATGGGGACCTGTATTTTGTCCCCACAAGTGAGTCCCCACATGTGACTGTGTAAACAGATTTTTGTCCCCACAACATGAGTAATACAGCACACACACACACACACACACACACACACACACACACACACACACACACGTGTTAGGTTTTCATCTCTTCTGGGGACATTACATAGACTCATATTCATTTCCTGGAGACTTACCTTAACCATAACCACTACTTGTCTAACCTACCTTACCCTACATTATGGGGACCTGCATTTTTGTCCCCACAAGTATGGCAAGTCCCCACAATCTGACTGTGTGAACAGAAACATAGAAACACACACACTCAAACATACACTCACACAGATGTGAAACTGTGATTGCACACATTCATACATGCACACCTCCACCCTCCATTACACTCACACACACACACACACACACACACACACACACACACACACACACATAAACAGAAACATGCAAACACATGCACACACACACACACACACACACACACGCACACAGGACTTCAGTCTTGGAAATGGGAGACATGAAATCATTTGATGGATGTCCATTTAGGCGCCTGCTAACAAATCCATCTGTCTTTACATCACTTTGCATCCACAAGTATAGTATACACTATGTGCATGTGAAAGTGGCTAATGCCTGCTGCAGTACAGCGTTTACTGTACACAAGATTCTCTAGGTTTATACATACAGAACACACGGTGAGAACACCAAATGAAATTTTCATGTCAATTTGAAGAGTTGATCTAATACAAAATTAGACAGTTTTGTCTGTTTGTGTTCAGTATTCATTAAATATAACAAAACCACCTTTCATCATTAACTGGGTGGAATGATTTGATAATTTCAAATCAAGTCTAGTTAAGCTAGTTAAGTTCAGAGTTGATAATCATGACTTCAGTCTTGTCTTGTAACTTCAAATGATCAGATGACTAAATTAAAAACTAATTGTTGACTTAACTCATTGAATTAAGTTGAACCTGCAATAAAAGATTTTTGGGCCACTTGGGGGCAGCAGAAACAAGGAGTGAACACAACATTGACATATCATCACCTTTTCAAGTTGATTTGACAATCTTCTGCAAAGAGTCGCTTATTTACACCTCCAGCAGTTGTGAAGCAGCATTAACATTCGTTTGGCCTTGTTTCTGTTGACCTGATGATTGTAAGCCTAATTTTACTCTCCTTTCTATCTGGATTTAGTCTCTACCAACTCCAAAGAGAAATATCAGGCTCTTTAGCTGCTAAAGGGTTCTCTGTATTCAACAGCTAGTGTCTAACTGTGTCTGTCTGTTGCTGAGAGCTTGGCAGATAGTATACAGTGGGGTTATCAGAGCTTTTTAGCTGAAAACAGCTGCCAGCTGTGGCTGAAAATGAACCTATGAGAGCAGTCAGAGTGAAACAAAGCAGTAAAGTTGTGGGCTGGACAGATAAACAATGAGTTGAATTTCATTACAAAACCCTGTAAAGATGAGGGAATGTACAAATTTAGATGATAATTTTTCTTCTTCATCAGTAGGAGCAACCCCATCACATTGTTACATTGTTCATTGTACACTGAACAAAAATATAAATGCTACACTTTTGTTTTTGCTCCCATTTTTCATGAGCTGAACTCAGAGATCTAAAACATTTTCTATATACACATCAAGACCATTTTTCTCAAATGTTGTTCACAAATCTGTCTAAATCTGTGTTAGTGAGCACTTCTCCTTTGCCAAGATAATCCATCCCACCTCATTGGTGTGGCATATCAAGATTGCTGATTAGACAGCATGAATATTGTACAGGTGTGCCTTAGGCTGGCCACAATAAAAGGTCACTCTAAAATGCTCAGTTTTATCATACAGCACAATGCCACAGATGTCGGAAGTTTTGAGGGAGCGTGCAATTGACATGCTGACTGCAGAAATGTCCACCCGAGCTGTTGCCCGTGAATTGATTGTTCATTTTCTCTACCATACCATTCAACCGGCCTCACAACCGCAGACCACGTGTAACCACACCAGCCCAGGACCTCCACATCCAGCATGTTCACCTACAAGATCATCTGAGACCAGCCACCCGGACAGCTGCTGCAACAATCGGTTTGCATAACCAAAGAATTTCTGCACAAACTGTCAGAAACCGTCTCAGGGAAGCTCATCTGCGTCCTCATCGGGGTATCGACCTGAAAGCAGCTTGTCATTGTAACCGACTTGAGTGGGCAAATGCTCACATTCGATGGTGTATGGCACGTTAGAGAGGTGTTCTCTTCACGGATGAATCCCGGTTTTCACTGTTCAGGGCAGATGGCAGACAGCGTGTGTGGCATTGTGTGGGTGAGCGGTTTGCTGATGTCAATGTTGTGGATCGAGTGGCCCATGGTGGCTATGGGGTTATGGTATGGGCAGGCATATGTTATGGACAACGAACACGGGTGCATTTTATTGATGGCATTTTAAAAGCACAGAGATACTGTGACAAGATCCTGAGGCCCATTGTTGTGCCATTTATCCTCGACCATCACCTCATGTTGCAGCATGATAATGCATGGATCTGTACTCAATTCCTGGAAGCTGAAAACATCCCAGTTCTTGCATGGCCAGCATACTCACCGCACATGTCACCCATTGAGCATTTCTGGGATGCTCTTGATTGGCGGTGAAGACAGCGTGTTCAACTTCCTGCCAATATCCAGCATCCAATTTTTCTGACACCCCCCCCCCCCCCCCCCCCCAATAAAGCAAAACTGCACATTTTAGAGTGGCCTTTTATTGTGGCCAGTCTAAGGCACACCTGTGCAATATTCATGCTGTCTAATCAGCATCTTGGTATGCCACACCTGTGAGGTGGGATGGATTATCTCGGCAAAGGAGAAGTGCTCACTTACACAGATTTAGATAGATTTGTGAACAATATTTGAGAGAAATGTTTTTTATGTGTATATAGAAAATGTTTTAGATCTTTGAGTTCAGCTCATGAAAAATGGGAGCAAAAACAGCAGTGTTGCATTTATATTTTTCTTACATACGTACATTGGAAACTTATTCACATTTTAATATATGAAAACAAACAAAAATGACATATTTAAACTAATGAATTACTTGTAATCGTGTCCTCTTCCTCTGCTGTAGTTTAATGGCACGTGACTGGAGAATGTCAATGTACCCAGCTCCTAATATTCACCCAACAGTAGTGGATGTAGCTTGAACTAAAGGAAAATGACTGTGTCGATGAATTAATGGATAATCTGATAAGCAAGAAAACCAACACCGAAAACAAAAGGTCATTTTTAGGGCCAATTTATTCTTAGTTTTACTTTTTTGAAATTACCTCCCCCTGCTGGCACTTTTACTTTGCCTTATGACCCCACCCGGAACTCTTTATAGGTAGACAGGAAGTGAGGCCTGGCAGGTGACCGCATTTGAGAAGAAATGCTAGCCACAGTCGGGAGCGATATAGTTTTTTGACCACGAACCAAGATATCATTAATACCGAATTGACCACTTACAAAATAAGATTGAAGCTTTTCGTTTACATTTACACTGACACATGCATACACTGTTGGATAAGATATTTAAGTAGCCCATTTAGAAGGATAGCAGATCCTATTTTCGTTGGAGTTAAATTTAAGTTTGTTTGAACGTGCGTCCGCAATCCACCTTGCTTGGCTCATGCGGCAGATTGATAGAAGGTAAGACAAGTTGCCGAAATAGTCATACTTTTGGTGTTGGATCTCTTGCTCATTAGATTATCCTAATCTCCTCCCCTTCAAAAATGTGATAATGTATAATGTGTAAGTTTTAACCTCAAAGCTGAGGTCCTCTTGTTGTCATTACAATGCTTGGCCTACAATACTTTAGTGTATACCTTGAGATATTTCTGGTCTAATAGTACGTATATAGTTTTTCTGTAAGATACAGATCATCTGTCAAGACTGGTGAGCCGTATATTAAAGGTCGTTATGTGTCATAAACACTAAATCTGCTCAATAATCATTAAAAAGAGTGACAGCTTTCCACTTTTTCAAAAGGAGTCAGAAATTCACGAGTTGAAAAAAATCTCCAAAGCACAAATTAGATTTGTTCTTTGGGTTTAGCTTTCTATTTTATTTTTCATCCACTTATATGAAAACAGGAAAACACAGTTACTTTGCATTTTTATATTGTTATGTTTCTTCTTTCGTCGCTCAGATGAAACTAAATAACTGAGTGAATGGATGATACACAGAACCATCTGCATTTCTCAAAGTGCTTTTTGTTCACGTCTTTGATTTATGCCTGGTACCTCATAGCTATCACCCTGGGTTTAGAGCAATGAGATGAGATAGAATTAAGCTTGGCTGCTTTCAACAACCTTAAACCCCTGTTTAATATAGAGACAGAGAGGACAGAGAGTAATACATTAAGAGAATACCACTCATGTCATTTTTATACAGAAAAAATCCCATTCATCTCAGAAATCTGGATGAGAAATCACAGCGTAGAACATGAATCTAGCTCACAGGCACTTTCACTCTGTATCCTACGGAGCAGCTTGTGCCAGCTGACAATAAATATCACATCAGTGTATATAGTATACACACAGTCTTAAGCTGGCGATGGATGCCAGTGTCAAATACTTTTGTTATTACTGTTATGGGTTGGTTGCTATGGAGTGCTATGAAGTGCTGGAAGTGCTATGGGGTGCGGCAGAGCTATGGGGCTAGGTGAGAGGCAGATGTTTCTGAGGGTAATAAATCGGCTGTGTGGGATTGAGTGTAGACTAGAGCAATCACATGATCATTCATGTGGATACCCATATACAGTAAAAGAGAGTGTATGTGTTGTAAGTAACTGAGGAAATGTTTTCTATTGATTTCCCCTTCAAGGGTAGAAGTTGACCCCCCTCTCCCTTCCTGTAAACTTTTTTTCTCAAGGAAACAATCAAACTTATGGTCACGGAAGTCATCGTTCTTGGGTGTCTCCGAGTAATCCATCACCCTGTTGTTTTCTGTCTTATTTTAGGCCTTGCTCTGCCTCTCCTGTGTTGCTTTACATGTTTTTCTTCCTAAAAATTGAAGAATAAGTCTGCAAATAGACTGAGCCTGGGCTCAGAGCTAATAATATCTACATATTGTGTGATTCATGGTCATTGCTCAGAGAAAATAAATAGTCTGCCTGCGCAGTAAGATTCTCTCTCTTTGCCATAGAAATATTCAAGGAACAAGTTCATCAGATACATGATGAAACATTTACCACTATGTAAGCTGTTTCTGGGTCCATGTAGTATTACTTTTATGCAGGCAGAGTATGAGTATCATATCGTTGAACTGGGTTCATTGGCTCCTAAAATATTGTGTTTGTGCTTGTCTGGGTGGGGTAATTGAGTTATGTAGGTCGAGCCAGACAGTCCTTCTCCTCAGTCGGTCAGGTGGGCCTTTGTTACCATTTTCAATGGAAAAGTTTCTAGCTGGACCATGTTTACTTGTTCTGTTGAGGAACTTGTCTTTACATCCATTTTGCATCTGAGGATGTGATTTACAAGATGGATCTGGTAACACAGTCAGTGTGTTAACTTGAATTTATGCAACCAGGTTACTCAGAGAAACCAAGAGCCTGCACCACGAAGCGACATCAGTGCCAACGATCTTTGTGCCTAACTCAGGTTTTCCTGTAAATGAAGCTGTCTCATTTTTACCCAGGCTAGATCAGCCTGCTGCACGACTAACCAGCTCACTGTAAAAAATGATTTCTACCAGATCCTGACATAAAGCAAACAGTTTACAATAAAATGACAAGTACCATCGAGAAAAAGATTTTTTGTGAATCAGTCACTTTGCTGTTCCACGATTACATTCCCATTTAAAAGAGAGCTTCTAATGTACATACACTATATTGCCAAAAGTATTCACTCACCCATCTAAATAATTGAAATCAGGTGTTCCAATCACTGCAATCAGTCAATCACTACAGACCTCCAAACTTCATGTGGCCTTCAGATTAGCTCAAGAACAGTGTGTAGAGAGCTCCATGGAATGAGTTTCCATGGCCAAGCAGCTGCATCCATACATTACCAAGTGCAATGCAAAGCCTTGGATGCAGTGGTGTAAAGTATGCCATAGAGATGGAGTGACAAATCACGCTTCACCATCTGGCGATCTGATGGATGAGTCTGGGTTTGGCAGTTGCCAGGAGAACGGTCCTTGTCTGACTGCATTGTGTCAAGTGTAAAGTTTGATGAAGGGGGGATTATGGTGTGGGGTTGTTTTTCAGGAGCTGGGCTTGGCCCTTTAGTTCCAATGAAAGGAACTCCGAATGCTTCAGGATACCAAGAGATTTTGGACAATTCCATGCTCCCAACTTTGTGGGAACAGTTTGGGGATGGCCCCTTGGGGTTCCAACACACCAGTGCACAGAGCAAGGTCCACAAAGACATGGATGAGAGAGTTTGATGTAGATGAACTTGACTGGCCTGCACAGTGTCCTGACCTCAAACCGATAGAACACCTTGGGGATGAATTAGAGCGGAGACTGAGAGTCAGGTCTTCTCTTCCAACATCAGTGTGTGACCTCACAAATGCGCTTCTGGAAGAATGGTCAAAAATTCCCATAAACACACTCTTAACCCTTGTGGAAAGCCTTCCCAGAAGAGTTGAAGCTGTTATAGCTGCATAGGGTGGACCGATGTTGTGTTCAACCCTATGGATAAAGAATGCGATGTCACTTAAGTTCATACGCAAGTAAAGGCAGGTGAGCCAATACTTTTGGCAATATAGTGTATATTATAACGATTGTATCTGCATTTTGCACAGATATTGTTTTATTTCCTGACAGTGTTGATGCTTTTGCACTCTTAATCTATCACTGCAGTTTAGAATAACATGAGACAACTTTGTGATGATAATTGGAAACTAGAATTACCACCTCACAGTTGTCTGACTGCACCAAACAGTCAAGTTTCAGTTACATTCATATCTGTCTACATTCATGTGATGAAGACTTTGAAGGAATTTAATAAAAGGTCTTAAGTAGATTTTTTGGTGAAATGGAACTCATCTATATTTACATGTATGATCCAGTAAGTCATTTCCACTGAGAAACATGCTGTCATCACTGAGAGACAATTTTTCCAGAGTACAGAGGACTGATAAAGAGCTTCATCATGTGGTGCAATGACAATCACCTGAAGCTCAATATCAGCAGAACCAGTGAGCTCGTGGTGAACCACACTACTTTAAGTATGGATGTTGCTGCAAAGAGCTACAAACAGTAAAGGGCCGGTTCACACACATGTTCAACACTGCAGTACATACGATCAGCGCAGTTTGAAGGTGGAGAGAAGATTAATGTCACCGATGGAGGATCTGCCCTTCTGTTCCTGAGTTGTGGTGTTGAATAATGGCCAGAGAAGTGTTTTTGCAGAACATTATGATGTTCTGTGAAGATGACCTTCGACCTTTTGGATAAAAAATGTCATCACGTCATAATTTTATCCAATGAGACATTTGTTTGAAAATTTGTCATAATTAGTGTATAAATTCAGGAGTTGTGTGTGGTCACAGTAACCTTTGACCACCAGATTCTACTCAAATTTGATGACTGACAATGATAGTCTGCCTTCAAGTTAATGTTAGTGAATCTCTGGAATTGCCACTCTGATATTGTTTTGTATAAAGGCCAAGTTTGTGGTCCTGCATCTGAAAATCATTTAAATCTGCATATGAAAATAATTTAAATCTGCATATGAAAATCATTAAAATCTGTCCTTATGCCTGTGTTCACTACAACCCAGTCTCCAGGCATTAGAGGCTAGTTTGTGCTACTTTTAGTTTTGGTCTGACTTTCAATGGAAATATTTTAATTATGAGTAGTCATCACTACAAGAAATGTTTTCTCCATTCATTTCTCGTCCACCTGCTGTCCTGTTACTTTCCACGTGTGAGGTGTTTTGTCACACACGTGTACATGTGACTTTTAAGAAATTCACTTTGAGGAGAAAGTCGATTGTAACACAGTAAGTGTGCCCCCAAAATTATACTGCTCGAGTGAGTCAGGTTAGTTTAGTGAAGGGTAAATGAGTGGGAGGGACAGACAGACAGGTGAGGAATGAGGAGCATACTGAAGAACAATGCTCAGCTCAGCTCAGAGCATAGCAGAACAATGGTGACGAATCAGACACCTCCATGACCTCAAAGCAGCAGTGAGATGGAGCTTCAGTACATGGCAGTGATAAACACCAACAGATCCCAAAAAGTTTTGAAATAAATAAAATAACTCTGGTTTTATACATTTAATCAAACAACAATCTAGGTCACATGTTATTTACTGTAACAAGCTGGTGTAATTTTCTTTTTTCATTGTTTTTGTATTACTTATCACTATTTTATTGTAATTGAACAAGACTTAGACTGACTTGACTGTTATTGATCCCAATTTGGGAAGTTATTACATAATTATGTATTATATGATATATATTATAATTATATATTGTCATTATATAACAATATCTCAGTTATAGTGTAACTTCAGTCTTCATAAATCTGTGTTCAGGTACTATAGGTTGGTGTTTTGGGAAGGTAGCCAACTTGTGTGCGTGTGTGTGTGTGTGTGTGTGTGTGTGTGTGTGTGTGTGTGTGTGTGTGTGTGTGTGTGTGTTTTCTTCCTGTCCACCTCCCCCCAGGTAAGATGTACTTTGGTTTATGGACCCCTTGCTATATTACAACCTTTGCCCTGCTTGTTTTGTGCACTTTAGACTGCTGAGGACGTGCTGTGTTGTGCACAATAGCCTTTCTTTGACCTCATACGTAGTTGAAGTTATTCATTCATATGTTAAAATGAAAAACTCAGTTTGGAGTTGCAAGCTCTAATGACTTCCCAGTGTAACATAATTGGTTACTATTCAGTTATGAATGTTGAACATTGGTATTTCTTCCTAATAGAAACAGATGTGCCTTTGCAGATCAGCTCATCAGTGAACAGAATAGTAAATCCCAACAGAATGGGGTTCCTGGCGTGAAACTAATCACTGACACACAGCCAGCCTCCCCACAGTCTACTGCTAGCATTTGTGTGTGTTTAGTGATGATTTCATAATAAACAGTTGAAGCAGATGACAATTTGAGCAATTTATCTGTAACAATGATGCTCAATAAGTCAATTGTGGACCCTGGTGTAAAATCCAGTAATGACTTAACAGTGTGTTTACCATGCATTTGCTGACAGCAGAGCTCTAGTGCAACACAGATGGCAGAGCAAAGGGACTAATATGACAAAGAACTCAAAGAAAAGTGATTGAAAAGCATTGAAGAAAAGTGAAAAATGTACTTCAAAAGATGCCCTCAAAATCAGTTTGAAATCGTAAACATCTGAATAATTACAATAATAATTTACATCTGAAATTAGTTTTCTACATATTTCTCCTGCACTGAGAAATTCTGAATCTATGAAGAGAGAGAGAGAGAGAGAGAAAGGGAGGGAGTGTGCACACATGTATGAAAGGAGAGAGGAAAGTGAAACCCAAAGTTTATTTAGATATAGTGTAAAATTAATCTCACCACTGAGTGATAAATTTGGGCATATAATAAGACCGAGTAACAAACATCAAAAGACAAAGTGAATAGAATGAATGAAACAAATAAGTTCAGGAAACAAAAGAACAACAAACAAAAACAAAAACCGTCAAAATGAGCCTATGTATTTGGTAACAGTTGCCTGCCAGATTTCCCAAGTAATACATTCCAAGCAATATACAGGTCTATTGTGCTGCCACCACAAGCATGGGTCACTCCCTGTTACCCAAACTCAGATAACCAATATATTTTCCCAATTTGTCCCATCTATCAGTCCTCCCATAAGACATTTGTTCGTAAGAGGCGACTTTACCAATTTCAGTAAACCAGTCCTGAAAGGACAGGCTCCCTGGTGTTTTCCACCCCCTCATTAAAACCTGACTACCCACCATAATGCAAGTCAAAATCCAATCAGACACCCTACACTTGTAAAGGGTCACCCAACACATAAAGCCTTGGTTTAAAATCAAAATTGTCCCCAGAAATTTTTGTCATACTTTCATGGACCCGCTTCTAAAAGTCTTGGACCACCGGGTACTCCCACAGGACATTAATTAAGGCACCCTCTGAGTCTGGGGCCTGACACCTCCAGCACACCGCCGAGTCCTTAAGGCCTTATCTGTAAAGTTGAGAAGGTGTCCAGTAAAATTGGTTGAGAATTTGAATTGTGTAATAGTCTAGTTCTAACATCCCTTGACATTTTCTTAGAGTTTCCACAGATCCCTTCCCGCTCCTCTGCACCCAGTGAAAGGCCCAGGTCCCTCTCCTAGGCACCCTTTAGAGCATGTTTGGCCTGACAAAAGATCTTTGAATAATAAATGGCAGCAAGAATGTTGGAATTTTCAGGGGTATCTCTGGGTGAGCCAAAGACCTGTACTAGGCGGTGTTGTAGTTGTAAATATTGCCAGAACTTCGATCTGGGAAGTTCAAAATCTAGGACTAGCTTATTAAAAGTTTTTGAAGTGTTTTCTTCATATAGATCCCCAAGTGGAAGAATGCTTTATCCACCCAGTCTTTCCATAGGTAAGGGGCTTTGCCTATTGGTAATTTAGCATTCAACCGAGCAATTCAACAGAGGGAGAAGAGAGCCTGTCACCCGCTCCATCTCATACCATGGGGGAGCCCTTTCTGGGGGTAAAGCCCACGGAGCTAAATATCTGGTACTAAAGGTATAATGATACAACAGCAACTTAGGCAGTCCTAGACTCCCCCCTATCCACTGGAAGTTGGAGCTTTTCCAAGCACATCTAGGGGTGTTTCCCATTCCACAAGAAATTGTTACATATTCTATCAAAATGTTTCAAACATACCTTTCTAGGTATGTTAATAGGTAGGGATTGTGGGAGATAATTTTTCTTGGGTATGGAATTCATCTTCAATATGTTCACTTTGCGCCATAAAGAAAGGAAGAGTGAGGACCAACTTTCTACATCAGATGATATTTTCCTCAGCAAAGGGTCAAAGTTTTTCTCCACAATTGCACTCAATTTGATGAGGAAATAGAATGCTTAGGTATCTTGTACCCTCCTATGGCCATTGAAATGACCCTGCATGGAAAAAGGATTTGGGACAGAAGGAGGTCAGTGGGTGTGCTTCAGATTCAAATTCACTTTATATCTAGAGAGTTTTGACAGTGAGTCTAGAATTAAGCAAAGCTGGAGTGGACTCCACCGGGACAGATACCATCAGCAAAATATCATCTGCATACAACATAAGCTTATGAACTGTATTCCATATTCTGACCCCTGGAAAGGCATCATTCCACACGATCAAAAAAAAAAAAAAAAAAACTTTAAAAGAAAGTACCTGAGAGTTACTCTGAGAGTTAACTGAGAGTTTTGATGCTCAGCAAAACACATGAGAGGATGCTGTGTCATACCTGCACTGGCTAGAAGTGGTGGTGGGGGTGGGGAGTATGACTGGATGATTGATTGAACCTGTTGATGAATGGTTCCTGTGAGATTACATTTTTGTGTCCTGTAGCCAACAGTGCACAGATATGTACCGTGCTGTGCCCTGGTCGTTGTGCTAGAAACATTACCTTAAATAGGCTAATGCTCTGGATAGCTGTGTATAACTTTGAACATTTGTGTGATGTTGGCTTTCTGTTACTGATCTGTTTATTATATATTTAATGTAATTTCTTCAGCATTACCAAACAGTACTAAAGGATTAGGGTTAGAGCTTTGAGTTTGTGACAGGCCAATTACAGAATTACAGAACTCAGAATATAGTATGTCTAAATGCAGTGCGCACACACACACACACACACACACACACACACACACACACACATGCACATACACACACATTCGTGTGTTGTTTCTATCATTTTTTGGGGACATTATGTAGACTTACATTCATTTTCTGGCTAACCCTGTTGCTAATCTTAACCACAGTCTTCACCCTAAAATTTAATGATTTACATTTTGAGGACTTGCGTTTTGTCAATGTAAGGAAGGTGAGTCAGATTTATATCCCCACATTGTGAGTAATACATGCCCACATACACACACCTACACCTACACACACATGCACACACACGCACAGTTTTATTCCTGTTACATATAATGAAGAATAGGACCTTAGGGTGAATCACTGAGGAGACAGCTGGTGGAAGTTTTGATTTAAAAGCTGAAAATTAGCTGAATAAGTGTGTGTGTAACTCCCTAACATCACAGATACTCTCAGTCCCTGTGTCTCATGCACGCACACACACATGCAAAAAGCAGTAACCCCACAAGGACCACAGTATACAGAGGAGGAGAATATCCTGTTTGGTTGGAAGCAGTAATTGAAAGGAACAGAGCTCTGAGAAAGACTGTCTGCAACTGTAGACAAAGAAGAAAAGAGCAATTTCTCATTGTCGGCCACTCATATTATTGCTGGACTGTGGCCTTTTCCACCATGTCTGTCCAGGAATTGAGCTATAACACTGCACACACACACACACACACACACACACACACACACACACACACACACACACACACACATTTCGCTGACGTGGAGTTGTCCAGAAAAGTTTGGAGAACATGAAGGAAGGGGAAATGTAGGCCACTTACAAGCTCAATCTCTCTTTCTCTTTATTGCCTTTATTTTTATTTATCTTTTTTTTACTGTGTGGTTTTTTTGTGGTTTTTACAATATTTTGATTGTGCAGCACATTCATCAACTGTTGTTTTTAAATGTGCTTTATAATAAATCCAGATTGGATCTGGAATCTGGAAAACACACACACATACACACACTGAAAGAGAAAGCTGTTTTGTAGGATGGGTCAGGCTATGGGGAGCTCTCACAAACCAAACTCAGAACTCGTTACAGAGCAGCAGTCCTCCTGGCCTTGACACCGGTCTGACCCCAGCCTTCATGCTTTCAGGTCTGAATCAAATCCAAGGTTTCTTTATCAGCACTGACTGTCAGCTGAAATGAATGTATTAGCCCACTTAACCTAACAATAGTAAATTACATAGGTGTTTAGAAGGAAAAGCAAAGGTGGGCAGAGAAACGATAATGCAGAAGGACAGAGTTTGAATGCATGGCTGCATAGTCACTCCTCAGTATTTAGGTACTATACAGAAATGAGTGGACTGGAGAAAGGAGCAGACATTTCACTTTCAAAAGCAAGCTGCCACCCAGCCTAATTAATACTGTGTTTGGCCCTTCCCTCGACTTAGAAAAAACAACACACCCTCCCCCTAATATTCAAGGAGACTAGCGGGGTGTGCACACACGCAAACTCAAGTTTGAGAGCATGTTTAGCTGAGCATGTCATCTATGTACTCGGCTCTGGTCGGGCAATCAGACTGTCCTGTTGCCGATATACAGCTGCATTATATTACGCATTAGTACCTCACTCCTGAGCCACGTGTTTCTACACATCCACACAAGTCATAATGCCCACAAATAAGAGTATATCTTATTGAAAGGTGAAGCCATTAACCATTACATTACATTACATTACATTACATTACACCACTTTTACAGAGCTGAGTGAGTGCTAACTGTTCAGTCATATCAGCATGCTAACCTTTGCTAATTACTGCTAATTGGCAGTAAACACAAAGTAGAGCTGAGGCTGATGGGATTGATGTGAAGGGATGTCATTAGTTTTGCAGGTGTTTGCCCATGAACCAAATCTTGACAAAAGTTAAGGGATCACCAGAAACAGTGGAATTAACATAAAATTAGCAGTTGCCAAATTTATGACTAACAAACAATGTTCCTGTGTACTACAAATAGTAGACCTCTATTTTTGAACCAAGTGCCTCACAGGTGCCAGCTCTGATGCTGCTGAGGGGTTTAAGCCTCACCTCCACGTTCCACATAAAAAAAAAAAAGAAAAAAAAAAGATGAATTAGATATAATAATGCTACCTAACTTGAGACTAATTGTCTGAGAATGCATCATACATAAACCAATCGCATGTTTTGGAGTTGCCCAACCAAGCAGGGTAACCAGGTGCATAGTAATTTCATAGTAGTGCATAGTAATATAATACAGGTGGTCCTCAAGTGTCCCCAACCCTCATTCTCCAGTCACACTCCAGGGGTTTTACTGTGACCTGGCTGTAATGAAGCCACTCAATTCACAAACATCTGGGTGTAAATGTGGCTGTGAGAATTGTTTGGGAATGGAGGAGCTCTGTGTTTAGCACTTTGCCCTCACTGAGAGAAAAGATCTAGAACCGATAGTTGTGTGTGTCTTTATTAAGGGATGGAATGGGTATTGAGTCTGAGGTTACAACTATTACAACTGAGACTTTATTGAACTGATAGTATTGCTTGGTAAAAAGTTTAATTTGTGTATGTAGGTGCTTCAATATTGATGCTCAACTATTAACTAACTGCTATCAACTGCCTTAAAGTGAGCTCCACCAATTCTATGTATACAGCTGAGTTTACAACTTTAGTATGTAGAACTACTCAGCCCCTGCAAACAGTTGTAATGTTGTCTGTGGCTCTGCAGAGCTTTGTCAAGCCTGAGAAAATAACCCTGATGATTTATGACTGAAAGCCTGCATTACTATGTGGGAAGGTGGAGTTTGGGTAACAAATTCAACCCCGCTTATTGAGCATTTATAAGCAGTGTATTAACCTTAATAAATGCTACGTAAAAGTGTATACTCTAATTGTAATCTGATAACATTTTGAATGATTTGTCAGAAACAGCAGTTGCTCATCCTGTGAAGGAAGAGATAATGAAATATCAACATTATGCTATAACTGTTATCATGCAAAATATGTCTTCAGGAAACATGAGGTGTTCATCAATCATATGTATTAATGAAGTGCTTTTTATGACAACAGAGCAAACTACATCTGTTGATGAATTTTGTCCTTTAGATGCGACTGACAGCTCCAGAAGAAATCTAGTAAATGAACCTTCAGGTAAGACTGACTTTTCTGAGGTCAAGAATGAACCTCGAAGCTCAACATGTCCTCATGAGTTTTGGACACATCTAGAAACATTTAAACCGAGTGACTGATTTGCTCTTGTGTATAAAGAGTTAATAAATGTTTTGTAACACACTGTAAGGATTTGTTTGTGTATTCATATATCATTAATGTGATTACAGCTCTTATACTGTGTTATCAGCTGTTACAGCTGTTTCACAGGTGGAGATGTGATTGCTGACAAATACAAACACTTCAAAACATCCTAATACTTTTCACCACTACATTACTGTATTGTAAGCCATTTATTAGAATTATATGGCTTATGAAAATAAAGCGCAACCCGAGTGAGAAAGACAAGATAACTTAACTGTCTGTCTCATGGAAAAATGCATTTTTTGTTATGGGAAATGTAGCATCCAGTGTCTTTGAGCTACAGAGTTCAGATATCTCAGACTCTGCTGCTTAGATTATGACCATTCTTTTTTTCAAATCTGTCTCTGTATGACCCAACCCATTGGAAGTGCAATACTGATTAGCTGGAACACACATTTAACTAGTCACTGAATCTGTTTCTGAAGCTTAAAAATTGACTGCAGGTTTCAAAATGTTGCCAAGGGAATACAATAACTGCACTTTGTCTAAGAGTTCATTTGTTTCAAAAATTTTTTAGAAACAAATTTCATCTGTCTTGCAACATGTCACCTTATGGATCAGTGACATGGAACATGTTCCTTGTCAGTGAAAATTCTCAGCTTCACAGAACTTTACATTTTCTTCTTTAACATACCATTGAATAGTAGTGTTTTGAGACATTTTATTCAGCACCTTGTGCTCCCCTGTGAATTTCCCTTGGGGATGAATAAAGTATCTATCTATCTATCTATCTATCTATCTATCTATCTATCTATCATTTCATCCTTGCTGTTCATTTCAAACACCTACTTTCCTCTTCCTCCTGCCAGACTAAAACTTCATGTGTCTGCATCTTCACATCGCACTGCAACAGGCCTTTCCCAGCAACAGATAAGACAACAACATCTTGGCCAACAGTCATAAAGCTGGGCAGTGTTGTTGGTGCACCGGTGCCTGGATGTCGCCATGGCGGTAGTAAAGCAGGAGCCTTGTTGCTGACAGGCCTGTATTTTCCTCGACAGCGTGGCCAACTCCATCCTGGCCGCCATAAAACGGAGTTGGAACACAACCTTTGGTCGACACTGTCAGCTTAAGCAACTGGCAGGAGAACACACCTTCCTTGTACACACACGCACACACAAACACACATATGAATTCACACACATATACATGACTGTGCGCATTGGAGCTTAAATCAGTGTGTTCAAATATATCTTTGCTAAATAAACATACAAATGCACAAACATTTTTTTCAGAAATGCCCAACACACAATGCAGTGCATGTGAATCAGAAAACACAATATGTCATGGTTAATGTTACATGATACGGCCATCAGCTGAAAGGAATTTACTATAAATAGACAAGAAAAAAAGAAAGAACTGCTGTTGAACTGCCCTTTTGTTCCAGTGATGTGAGCGGTTACCAGGGGGAACATGGAGAGCTGAGTGTGTTTTCAAAGCATTAACAGCAATCACAAACAGGTGTGATGCAGATTTTTACAATGATCAGTAACTTGTAGATCGACCCGAGTAGCCACATGTTGCAGTTGTGAGTGTCTAAAAACGAGTTAGCAAGTGAGTGAGAAAGTTTAATAGTTGGCAAAAGTAATGGATTATTGGTTGAAATAGTTAACAAGACAATGGCTAAACACATGCAGTAGCCTAAACTGGCCTGAACAACAATTTAGCTAGAGGAAAAATATGGTAACAATAGCCACTTTTACCAAATGAACAGTTAAATAACATCGATCTTGTAATCCATTCATAAGAACATATTTAGGTGGTGCTAATGAAGGAGTGCTTGAGCTCATCTGATAGGGCTCTGGTATGTCACTGGGGAACCACTGATGTGATATGAAAATCTATCCCTGAGCACAAGCTGTGAGATCATTATCTCACAGACACTGAAGATATTTGTGAGATTCACTCCAAAACCAAACCAAACAAACAAGTCAAATGAATAAAATGTGAATCAGTTTATTAACCTCAACAGATTCCAAAGAGCATGGAAAAAAGAAAGGAAACAGAGAGTTCTTTAGAACATTTTACCAATAAAATTCCCTTACACACTGACAAAATACTGACAAAAAATAAATTTAGATTATTATGTTTAGAATAATTTCACACTCTTTTCATTTTCTCTTCAATTTTTTAAATGAAAAATTGAGTCATTGCACTTTCATTAATGTCAGATATTAAAATGAGAAACTTCTGATATGTAGTGATGATGTCAGAATCAAAACGGCTGGTCCTGATTTTCAAATGCGTTGTATAAGATGCAGTTTATATCAGCTGTATCTTGGAAAAATAAGTCACTTATATAATCTAAGCATCATAGCTCAGAGGCCATACAGCACACCACCCAACAACAGCGAGCAGCAGGCTATAACTGGCTGGCCTTTCGTGTCCAGCATGACTTGTAACTGTCCTTATCTCAACATAAATAATGTGCCTATAAAAGTTAATCATCTACATGTCAGTAATGAGACATGGTCAACAGCCATAAAAAAGGGATTTTCTATCCATTTTCTGCTTCTCTGTTCAAGATGACAATAATATGTCAAATCTGTTGTCATTGTGTGAAAACACCACAGACATCCGTGATGTTAACAAACACCAATGACAGCAACAAACACTTAATGAAACTAAAATCACCATGACTTATCAGCTATAAAAAAAAGTGGTTACAATATCCATGTCTTCTTACATTCCACTTGATTGTCTTTGCATTGGTTTATTTGGTGTAGTGTTTCTCCAGAAATAGAGACTTCTTCTTGTAATAGGTAGTTCTTGCTGGGCCACTGAGGAAATGTGGCTTGTTGGATGTGAGTTCAGGAGATCCAGGGTCAGCGTTCAGTCCTGGTTCAACTGTGTTCTTTGCTCTGGTTGACCTGTCATGCCGGTCGCTGTGCTGTGGATAATAGACTTCCTTTTGTAAAACTGCAGTCCGGGTACCCTGTGTCCTTGTTAAGCTAAAGTATGGTCCAGGTGAGCTATGTTGAGCCTGCCAGTTACAGAGCAAGTGTGGTACTGTATATAATATGGCAAGCAGATTAGATGTCCTCAGGTCAAGTAAACTTGAACACATGTAGCCATCAGATACTGCATAAGCCCCAGTTTCATGTTCATGCAACAATGTTCTTCCACAGCTCCAGAGTCATGAGGACTATTTGCAGGGTGGAGAGAAGTCAAAGTGAGTTGTATGGTGTCAGCGTGGCAGTCATGCTGGTTGAGGCTGCTCATGCTTGAGAAAGAGCACACCAGGAGTTCTGCGAGGCCATGGAGGTAGAGGTAAAGGGATAATCCTCATATTTAATGTCCACATGTCCTGATCCTATGCTGTCTAACTGAGATGCTGTCTGCAGAGAGGAAAGAAGGATTTAAATTGAGCAAAGATAAATACAGGATCATTGACAACATGCTCACCAAACGTGACTTTAAAAGGACAGTTTACTGATTTTACACATAAAGTCAAATTACTCATTATGAGGGGTATTACTACGTCTGTGAGCACAGCTGTGTAACGTCGTCTGTGGCTCTGGAGGGAGCTTTCTGAGAAAAAATCTCTGATGACATCATCAGGGTTATCTTGAGTTGAGGCCCAATCACAGCAGCATTTAAAATGTCAACATTTCACAGTGTTATCAATTCATTCCAATGGAATCGCTGCGATCAGCCGATTCACTAGGGTGAAGTAAATCCAGGCAAATTTTTGCTATGAGTTGAACTTTCAACTCTGAATGTGAATGTGTGCCACTGACCAATAGCAAGCTGTTGTGACAGTGATGATGTTTGAGGGAACAGAGAGCCGGAGAGTCAAAAATGGAGGAAGCTATTGCAGCCTATTAGCTGTCATGCACCAGTCATTTTTACTTAAACTCCTCTGTTGTACAAAGTGCTCCACAAAAGCAGAATGGTTTGAAGACATCTACCAAGAAAATGACATGATGAAATGCTCGTTTCCCACTTAAATGAATTCTATTCAGAATATATTTTTACCTGAGTGGCAGATGTGACGGTCTGTCCAGCGTAGGGTGAAGGGGCCATGTTGGGTTCGCTCTTAATGGTGGAGGCGTGTTCAGAGGCTGAGAGGGAGGTTGGGGAGCTGGTGTCAGAGGTGGTTGATCCTAGAGAATCAACAGGAAAGTTATTTGTAGTTATTAGATTGAAAAATAACTACTATCATGATCGTATTTTGAGACTTTTCACAATGATTTGTTCTGTCACTTTATTCTCCTCTTTCTGCTCATCTGTTTTTCCTACCTGAGGATGTTTTATTCTTGGGCATCTTGGGTTTGCGCTTCCTGGTCTGAATGCTTTCTTTCTTCATGGCCAGAGGTCTGGCCACCTGTAGGGAGTAGAGCAACACACATTAGTTGAGCGTACCTCCCAGTCCCTGATACACCAGAGGCCACAGTGTCATAACAACCCACATAAGCTCCCCTCCCACACTGATAACAATGACCACAATGCCCTTGGAGAGGTTTTACAGTGTGCAAATAATGAACTGCTCCCTACTGTAGCACAAGTTTGTTGCAGGAGCTGTTTTAGACACAGGTTAATATGGAAGGACATGAGAAAACTTAGCTTTAAAAGGAGACATTATATAATCAAATAAAGCAAGAGAGTAGATTTGAGCAAGTGTGACCTATGGTGTGACCTACCCCATGCAGCTTCATGTAGAGGCCACAAGCATTACACACAGGCTCTCCCTCTGCGTTGCGTCTCCACAGTGTTGTGGTGCTGGTGTGGCAGTTAGTGCAGCAAAGGCCGGCCCGGCGAGACGTGGTCTGCTGCAAGTAAATAAGAGACAAAAAAAAGACATTTGAATGGGACTTTGTTGGCTGGAACCCAAATGAGAAGTCTCAGTGGAGTACAAATAGGTTCACAACTCAGAACTGTGTATCCTTGGACTATAGTCTGAGAAAGATGAGTTTCTTAACTTTCTAAAAGGAAATACAGGATGTCAGCATGTGGTTTGATATAACAATGATGAATAATCTCTCCACATACCCATGCAGAAACTGTAATAAGTCTTTAGTTGAACAACCTTTAAATGTAACATAACATATATTTTTTTCTATCTCGCACCTTAGTGGAGCCGAAGCACCACACAGCAGAGAGTCACGTTGCTGTGGAAAGCCTTGTCTAAAAACGGCCCGTCCAAGGGCAAGGTCGCAGCAGGACAAATAAAAACAGAAAAAACAGCCCAGCGGTGGAAAGAGATTATTGGGCAACTCACAGCCCAAAGCCACAGCTGCTCCGGAGAGACAAGTTCCTGGGAAATACACAGCCATGAAGCCTTGACACTTGCCATCACTGCACCACCACAGAGCTCGTTTCATAAATGCCTACAAACCACAAATAGACTATTATCTGCTTTGACCTCAGTGGTAGTATATACTGTATTAGATCTATAGAAGAAATATTACACGGAGTGGAGTTTGCAGATTAATTCATTTTGGCACAATTCACTTCATATTATTACTTTTTTTTTCTGCTATTTGACCTGCTTGTGTATTTTCAAGTGGTGGACCAATTCAGATCTTTTAATTAAGTTTAAATATACCACAATGTAAATGTAGCAGCATTTTAGTGCTGTAGCAGATCAATGTGCAGTTCATTTTATCTACTTTAAGCTGAGTGTTTCCATGAATGAAATTGACTAATCGATTAGTTGATCAACAGAAAATTAATGGACAGTAAAAGGCCTTTTTCACAGACCACAGTTTGGCATGTCACAGTAGGACAAGCATAATGTAAATAACAACATTAATGATGGCTGCATTCCCTTTAGCTTCTTCATTTTCACAGTCCTGGTACTGAGCATGATGGCTCACTGTTACACTGACATGACTTACTCAGACACTTGAAATTGCCATCCTTATTGACACTTGGGCCTTTCCCATGATAAGTCAAAATGTCTGCAGTGAAAAATAACCATTTTGGTAATCAATTGAATTTATTAAACAAAAATACCAAAAATTCTCTACTTCCAACTTCTCAAATTTGAGGATTTGCTGTGTTTCTGTTTTATATTACTGTAAACGGATTATCTTTGGGTTTTGGACTTTCGGTCAGACAAAAAACAATTTGAAGACACTATTTTGGACTCTAAGAACTTGGGACATGTTTCTCCGTCATTTTATAGTATCCATTAATTTATTTCTCAGAAAAAAACTGTCTTGTTTAGTGTAACTAATCTGTAGCTGTCAAGTGGTGTAGAGGAGTAAAAAGTACATTATTTTTCGTAGAAATATAATCAGAAAAATGTGTGAAATGTTATTAGTTAAATGGAAATATTAGTACTAAAGTGAAGTACCTCAAAATCATCTTTACAGCAGTTGAGTAAATGTACTTGTGTGCAGGCCTAATTCAGCTCTCCATAAATCTGGATTATATGTCCTTGGCTTTTGATCCTGTTCTTTGTCTACCCTGCTGTTTTGTTTTTTTTTCTTTCTCGATAATGATATATAAAGCAGGCATATAAACAGCCTTATTTTATCAGACCAGTCGTAACTTAATTTGTTTACAACTAAATAAGAGTCATGCATTTAAAACGTTACTGAAATAAAAGTACAGAAGTGTATTATTATATTATTCGATTATTTTATTGGTGCATTAAGACGTAAACAGCATTTCCTCTTCAAAGTAACTGATAATAAATAATAAAAAGTATTTTTCTTCCCCGGAATTGAATAGAACAGAAGCATGGAGGACGATAAAATGTAAATGTAAAGCAAAAGCGCTTCATAATTGTGGCCTCGGTCGGTCTGTTAATGGCCTACTTGCCAGCATTTCCGATCTTTTTGGTGACACATCAGACTCAGTGTCGTGTCTCGACACTCCCTGCAGTCTTACCAGTCGTTTCTGGGGTTTGATGAGCGGCCTGTTGATGCCGTTCATCTTGTGGTAGAGGCCGCAGGCGTTGCACAGATAGTGTCCGGTTCCGTCCCTGCGCCACAGCGGCGTGGACACCGAGCCGCAGTTGACGCACTCCCTGCCCTCAGCGGACATGTCGTCCATCAGGTCTGAACACCAGAGAAATGACTTATTAGATGCAATCAACGTTGTACAAAGAACATTTTAATTTGCCATCACCAGTCAGACCAGTAAGAGCTATGCAGTGAGCTGGATGTGCGATTGGCCATACTTAATCTATTCATCTATCATTAAGTTCTTCATTAACCTCGCAAATATTCTCTAAGACGTTTTGAGTGTCTTTGAGAGTATGGTTTCACCACAACCTACAGTCCAGCCAGCGCAGTGTCTATTCTTTATTCTTACCTGGATCCCTATTAGCGTCCACACAGGCGCTCATCTTCGTGGGCTCCACATAAAAACACATCATCGACCTTTTCGGGTCACCTGTCTCTAATATCGCTTTCATACTTGTAAAAGTCTACCAGTGCGCTGACTTGATCAACCTGGTTTTCCATCTCCCTCTCTTTATAATTTTTGCTCTTTCTCCTGCGACACATGTCTGCCTCTTCGGACAGAACAGCTGGACCTCAAATCATAATCTGGAATAAACAGCGTTACTGTTTACGAGATTTTCCTCTGAACTTTAAGAGTACGGGGGCGTGGATGGCGTTTGGTTCCGGGCCAATGCATGACGAATAGCTGGAGAAGGAATTTAAACCCCCTCTGTTCCCTGAGACGAAGAGAGATCAAACCCTCCGAATAAATGGATAGGGAGCCAGACTGGAGGAATCTGTTTGAGGTGAGGCAGGGCGGTGTGTTATCAGTCGGGGGAATTCAGGGTCCCCTCCATCCATCACAGCTCTGACACGTGACGGACTCCTGGCATTAATTCGCCAGAGAAAGACCCGGTCAAGATGAAGCTGTCCTAAAGCTGCCTGTGTCTTATCACTCCAGGAGAGCAAAATACATCACAAAATAAACGCTGAGCTGGCGGGTTGAGACAACCAAAACCAAGACTTTAAAATAAAATAATGAAAAATAATTACAATCATTCCAGTCAATAGAGCTAGAAATCATATCTATGTATACTCACTATTCATTATACACCAACATCCTACAGGAGAAATACTCTCTGATAAATAACGAACATAAATGAAATAAACGTAAATACAGTGATGTCTTCTCATCATGATGCAGCGCACGTGACTGTGTGAGGCCTGTGTAATCCACATCTGTGGTGTGAAATCCCTCCTTGATTAAACTAACACGAGACAAAAAAGCAAATCAGATCGGATTTGTTAAATGAAAGAGTTTGAGAGGTGCGAAACAGTCTAAAGACCAAATCAAAGCCAACATGCTGAACACGGCAATTAATAAATCCTTCAGCCATCAGATCTGTGCGACTGAAACACTTTTCTGCTTTCATCATCACCTTCAGACGTTCATCGTGTTCCTCATTTTCTCAGTAAATGTTGATCAAGGTGATAACTGCTCTGACTGTTGTGTCAGTGGCTCTTATCACCGTGTTTTTGTTGGCGTGTGTATTGAACTCTGTCATCTAAACACTGGACTGTTGCTGGGGGATTAAATTAGCATTTCTGAGGAATGTGTATTGTCTAAATGTGGTGTAGAATTGTTTAGCAGACTTTGATTGAATCTCGTCCTCCTGGCCTCATGACGCAGCCTCTCTGTCACCTCCAGTGCTCTTCAGTTACGCGGTGTCGATAACAAGATGACATTAAAATTGATTTTTGAATTAATTGAATTATTTTAATAAAGCCCATTTACTGATATTTTAGACTGGAAAGCAGGTATTCTTGATGGTAAAAACACAGGTTCTCAGTGTATGATTCCCAGTGTTTGGGGGGGAAAGGCATGGTTGCTAGTAACCTGAATCCAGATGTGATTTTGGACTTTTTAAATTTCGTTGGAAATTGTTGAAATGAGAGCACAACACAAACAAATATTCCCACAATTCGATTCTGAGACACATTTAAACATGAAGAACAGCGAGAATCCAAGACTAAATCAGCTGGTGGTGATGTATTCAGCATAACGTCATATTTTCAGGAGTAAAGAAATGCTCCATTTTGCCTCAGACGTTTGGTCCACTGACATATGTTCTGTCTTGTCAAAATGATGATAAAAAAAACTTTAGAATTGGCTCCAAGAACCAAAATTCACTTAATGCGCATCAAGTAGAAGCGAGGCGCTCACCTAGACTGGACTTTCTCCCGGACAGTCCTCCATGCCGTCCCTGCAGACTGATCACTCCGCTCTCGAATGGTCCTGGCGTCCAGGAGGACGTCGCCATGTCCGGGCTCATGTACGCGTAAGGGCTGGAATAGGAGCCTCCGACCGAGCGCACCAGTGCGCCTCCGTACTGATCCGCCCGAGTGCCGTTTCCAAGAACCAGCGGGCTCTGGTAGGTCGCTTCCCGGCCGGTGCTGCTGCTGACGGGAGGGCTGTGCGAGTAGGAGAAGCCGTGCGGAGGGTGAGGGCTGCTGGGCGTGAAGGAGGAGCCGTCATTGCCGGTCTGGGGCCAGCCGTGGTGCCCGCCGAGGCCGTGAGACTGGTGGGGCGACTCGCAGGTCTGCAGGTAGGGCAGGGTGGGCAGCATGGCTGGAACTCTGGTGGTGGGGACGTAGACCGGAGAACTGGACGACGGGTGGATGTAATTCCCGGTGTCATGCGTGTAAGGGGACTGGTTGGACGATAGCGCCAGGCTTTGGTACATTTTCACAACTTGGACGTCCTGTTTGGAGACTGGAGCTGAGGGACGAGGACTTAGACTGGTCTCAGTCCTGTGGAGGTGGTGCTGTCCACGCGTGAGGGCTCTCCCACCCAGTCCAGAAGAAGTCTTCTCTGCCCCTTTGAACAAATAAAAATCTACCGTCCTATGAAAGAAACAATCAGAGATATTCTGTAACATAAAAAAATAAGTCTGGCCAAGGGCATTTGAATTTTACCTGAAATATTAGCATGGTAAATAATTGTCGCTTAATTCGTAATCTATACGTTTAATTTATTTTGGCTTACAGTCACGCATGAAAAAAAGAACCAGTGATGTGAAACAGTCATTCAGTATCATCAGTCTAATTCCACCTGTATCACTCTGCGTGCCTCTACATGGAACGGATTTAAATGACATTAACGATCGCGGGTCTGTGTCCATGCACACAGAGGCGACCCCCGGCTCTCCTGCGGCTCCGCACCGTCTCATTAAATCAGAAACATAACGGAAAGAAAATCGAACAGATGGCGAGCTCCGTTCATATCCACCATGCATGCAATGTCTATCAATAGTAACTAAAATCACATAAAACGTTGATAATAGCACTTGCTGCGTTTAGGAGCAACACCATTTCATTTCCAAGGGCTCTCAGTGTATTATCTCACCAGATAAGGACGCTCGGCTGATAAAGCAGTCCGTTCCTTCAGACTCACAGACGGAGGGGGACGAGGCAGCAGTGCGGAGCGTCTCCAAACGGCTCCGGATCAGATGGTGAAAAGTTGCGGGCACTGATCAGATGTGAATGAAACTAAAGTCGTTTTTTAGTCCAGGACGACTGCGGCATTTCTCTTCCTGCTGGTATATCTGGAGCTAGTTACTGTCGCTGATAATTGCTGATATGGGTGTGCTCCTATTCGCTGCCCCACTGGAAGATTTGTACGGGAGAAAAACACGTGACGCAGTCCGCTGCTCCGAGGTAGGCCTAAGGAGGGGAGGAGGAGGGGTGGAGGGAAGGAGGACCCCTGGGCCTCGGAGAGAGGAGGACAGGGCCCAGATCTGAGGGCTGAGGGGGGCAACAGGATCAGCTCACCTTCTGCCGGATTTAAAGTCCGTGTTTCATGAGAAGGGCGGCACACTGGATAAATTTATATCCAGATTAACTTCAAGAGGCTCATATTTTGTACGTTTTATGCATGAAATGACCGTTAGTGTATTCTCTTTAGCCTCCACAAGCCATTGAGTGCCATACAAGGTTAATTCTGAGGTATTTTAATGGTGCACGAATAGACACGTTTCTTGTGGTTGTTTACCTTATGATGATGATGATGATGATGATGATGATGATGATCCACCTTTAAATACATCATTATTAGACATTATTTAATATTATACTTGTATATCAAAATTAAAATGGGCCAAACCAATTTTATGTATTAGTGAAAATACTCCTCTACTGCTGTAAAATGCACTGAACTGAGAATTTTTATGGTGAGATAAAAGTGATGAGTTCTGTCTGAAAGCTGCTGTCCGATAGAAAAGATGACTATTAACTATCCGTGGTTGACTAATAGAACAGTAACTTTAAAACTAATTCAGCATAGGGCTAAAAGCTTGGGTTATGGACATTGACGCTGAAATAAAATAAAATCGGAAGGCAACAAGTTATAATGCCACAGCAGAGGCCATAATCCTTCACAAAAAAAAAAAAAAAACAACCTCATAAAACACTATAGTGTGCTGATAATCAGGGTTAGGGTTTTAGTGTTTTCACTGATTCCGCTATTATGTAAACCTGTATTTAATCCTGAGTACCCTTTTGGCCAACAAAACAAACACAGAAAAAAACGTTATTTATCTCTTAAGCAAAACCTCGGAAACTTAATTTAGACCTACAAACGGGGAAATAAATTTCACGGAAAAAATAAATTAATTGTTAACTGCAGAACGAAATAAATCAAATAAGCCTTTGAAAAAAACAAATAATTAGGCCAAAGACATTTTTAAGATGTTTCTTTAATATTTTGAAATGTGAAAATTAATTGTATTCAATGTTGACATTCAGAACATTTAAGACGTCCATTAAGAAATAAAGAAAACGGTTTTAAATTAAATGGTCAAGCCTGTCTTTAGGACTCGTTTAGAAAATACTAACGAAACGTATTTTCGATGTAGAAAATGTGACAGTGACATCATGAAGAACGATGAATGATGCTGCTGTAGAAAAGAATCTGTTGGTGTATCATCAGTTAAGCTGCATTAAGAGTCGCCTGCAAAACAAGAGCCACAGCAGGCTGGAAGTATCAGACAGACTTTCCTTTGATTTAGAAACGCTTTAAGATGACTGTCAAAACCTGTTTGCCCTCTAATAACATTAAGGACCAACAAAGCAAATGTGTCTCGTCTGGAGTCCATTAATTAATCCCCGTTAGCTGTCTCACGTCAGTCCATCTCCGTGAAGGATGGCTGGAGCCTGTGTGTCGGCTTCCCTTCGTCCAGAGGCCGGACGATCAGTGAAACACACCTCTGACGCTCCCTGCAGATATTTACTTATCATCTGAAGCATTTGGAATGTTTTACTATCATTTCACAGCTGAAAAACTCGTGGCCTGTTCGGTAATGGAGGCTTACCAGTTTATGTTGGAATATGTCGCAGTGAAACCTTTATGACGAATCACAAATCATTTTTTAAATCTCCCGTTAATTCGAGCTATTTCCGTTCTTTTATTTTGGCCCTAGATAACCGAATGTTGCTTTTTTATTTTTCCATATGTAGACTGCGGCCTTGCAAGCGAATGCAAAACGAAAGAAACTTTCTGATCCAACATTTAAATGCATGTGTAATTTTCAACATTCTCTTTTCCTTTCAATGTCTGATGAAAAAAAAAAGCGTTGCGTTGTTGAGATATTTATGGGTCTACAGAATGCTGCAACAGCCAAGCAAACACCTTGTCAAATAACAAGAGTGTATCACTGCACAGGTAACTCCTGTGCTGCTAAGATCAAATGACCCTCTTATCCTGGACCTCCATTCCAATCATAATTGGAACTTCATCACCTTCACATTTAAAACTCCTGACACAAAAACAGGTTTGGATTTCACCTCCAGATACAGTTAAATGACTTCACTTCAACAATCCCATTTAGCACATTTATTATCACCTGAAGTTTAACAATTTCTATCATGGGAAGGCAAGCAGACAGACAGACAGACAGACAGATCAACAAGGGGAACACATTCCTCATAGAAATACAGATTCTGCAAAACCTCTAACTATAGTGTATATAGTGTACAGTAATATACTTATAAATAAGGAATACTTGTACATTTTGGCGAGTAAACTTCTTCGGTTTCTTGCCTAGAGGACAGTTCGTCAATATGAAGCTGGGGTAAGCCAGGAGAGCTGAAGACCCCCCCCCCCCACCTCTCCAGGTCCCTGTCACCTGTGATATCTTTTGTGTTGATTATTGCGAGCAGCATAAGCTCGACAGATGATTTCCTATAATATTGCATATCTGTCCTATAGTAAAGTGTCTGTACTGATCTTTTGTGGCAGGAAGGTTTGGACTGGGCTCACACACCCCGTCCAGCATGAGCAAAAGATCTGAGAGAACAGCAGCACTAACAAACTAGTATTGTCATGAGTGATATACATACATTGTGTGACACAAACACATATAAGGTCATGTCTGTAAGCCCCTCTCTGTGCCACTATTAACTAGCAAATAGTTGATTGACATAAAAAAAGAAATAAGAAAAAAAAAAGAATGCCTTTATCTGCCAGTGTTGACCAAAGAAGGGAAACAAAGTGACATTTTCAACCACAGCGCCAACAAAGCTACACTGACCAGTTCACAGCGAGGTTAATAGACCTGACATTGACATGGCCTGACCAGACATTATATTTGGTCCAACTTAAGCTGTGGTGCTGCCAACAACTGTTTGGAAGAAATCTGCGTAGGTCATTGTATTGAAAGATTTTTAGCATTGTGTAATCTATTAAAACAATTGACCTCAAAACACTCAAAACAAATGACCTCCTCCGTGCCGCAGCCGAGGCAGAATGGCCTGTTTTGATAGTGGCATAACCGGCGCACTGCATTCATTCTGAAAGACATGAGATAATAAGGAAGAGAAGAGTCGGACAACCTGTGTGTGAATGTCCTCTGTGACAGCCTGTGATGGGTACTTACCATACGAGCCCCACCACAGGAAATGCAGGTGACTCTCTCTGTGGCAGAGCAGCGAAAGCAGTCCTGGTCGTCAAATGAAATGATGTTCATGGCAGTGAAATGCAGATTTTTTTAGATACTCTGCTTTACGGTCTTATTGAGAATTAGATGACAAGGTGAATACCACTCTCATGTCCTCATGTGGCTGGAGCCAGGAGATGGTTAGCTTAGCACAGCATACAGACTGGAAACTGTAAAACAGCTGACCTAACTCTGTCCAAAGGTAAAAAATTCTGCCTCCCCAAAGCTCTCTAATTAACACCTTGTATTCACTTTGTTTTAAGTGTCTAAAACCTGAGTGTAAAGAGCGTAAAAACAACAAATTGTGGTTTTACATGGGTTGTGTGGAGCAGTAAGTAGTTCACTGGCAACCTCTCAGGGAGACTTTAGGGGTCCCTGTCAAACAGCTAGTTGTCATTTTTATACTTTTTGTAAGAAATGAAAACAATATATAATGTGTTGTTTATTTACTGATTTTGGTTATTTATTTTGTTTCTGTTTTTTTCTGTTTTTCTTTTTTTTTTTTTTTTTAGCCATGACTGCTACCAAAGGTGAATAGACTTTACACAGATTCAAAAAATCCCCATGTATGTCTGTCGAAAAAATGTCATTATTTTATTTACTAGTATTAATATGAATTCATTAATTCAGCCATTTTCCTTAAAAAAAAAAAAGAAAAACATGAAAAAAAAAAAACATGAAAAAAATTTGAGAAAGTGCAGATGTGCACATTTCAAGCCACATGGTATCTCTTTGTTTATGCTGCTAATGAAGATGGCTGGAACATGTGAGTGACTAATTTCTATAACAGAGACTTTTTTTTTTGTCTCTGTCTGTATTTATTTTAATCTATGTATTATTATTATTATTATTATTATTATTATTATTATTATTATTATTATTATTATTATGTGACCATTTCTTTCAAATTTGTGCCTTACTAAACACTTTTGGTAAAAATGATTTAGCTGCAATGTGGACAATATAAAAAAGCAGTATATAGTCTTTGGTAACCAAACTTGAGAGGCTCTATACATATTCCTAACCTGATATGTCATAGGAAATTATTTTAGACTTGATGAAATTGATGTGGAGTAGAAAATAGATTTGGAGGCTTCTGCCTAGTTTGGACATGATGGTTGAGCTTCAGATTGGGGATGTTGTTCATGGTGAAGGAATTCACCTGTTACAGGTTTAGTGATGCTTTATGTTCAGTAACTCAGTGTCAAGCAACAAGGGATCAAAAGTGAGCAGTGGAATCACGGTGTCCATGTTTTAATCATACAAATAGAAGCTGGGCAGCCTGTCCTTAAGATTCAAGCTGTTTCCTGTACCTTCAACCTCTGTTAGCATCTCCTCATAGCCAGGTACACTGTCATATACTGTGGGTAGATCAACACTGGAAGCATCATGACAAAGAAGCAGCATTTAGTTTGTGTGTGGTGTGTGTGAACTCAATTTATTATTCATTTGATATTAGTCGGTTTATTTAGATTTACATTAGGTGGTCTCAAACTGTGGACCCCCAAAGTGTTCAATATTAAGTAAATAAAAGACACTGATATAAACATCAACACAAATCATTTGTGTAAAAAATATACATGAATCACGCAACTGTGAAATAATTGAAGAGATAATTAAAACCAACCTTCTTATTTTGGAAATGTTATGTAATTTTTTATTCTCACAATAAAAACATTTTGGAGTTCATATTTGTTTCATCACTGTCATTTTCATTCCAAAATGCATAAATCCCAGAAAGTCTGTTTTTATTTCAAAAAGTCACCAGTCACTGCCCCCTCATCTTTCAGCCATTTACATGGCCCTCATCTCTCTTAGAAGGCAACAGAATTAACCAGCTAACTGCTGCTTTGCCACAATAAACTGTTGTCAGTGTACGTTTCTCCAAAGCACAGATATGTTAAATTTATATGTTTCATGGTACATATACAGTGTATGAGTTCTACTGTTGAAACCGTGTTTCTTGTGATAAAACTGAGCTTTTGTGGCAACAAAAATATACATTTTTAAGGAGGTATCAGGACATTTTCCAGTTGTTTCTGTGGTGCCAAAAACAGGACCTTAACCACAGTGCTGTCATAAGATGACACTGAAAAATCAAGCGTGAAGAAATTTACAATGCCAACATTTATTCTGGACATTGGATTGGAAATTCCTATTGCCTATGAAATCAAAATTAAATGTAACTTTATTACCCAAAGCAGGATATTAAAATGATGACATCATATGATAAGATGGAGTTTGAGCTAAAAAGATGCAGAAAGATTTGACAAAGAAAAAAAGATTAAAACCATAAATAATCAAATGAGTAATTGAATAATAGAATCCCAAGAATAGTAATAGAACCTGATCCTCAATAACACAATAGATTTTAATAGATTTTTGTACATTTTACATATTTTTTCCCCAACTATAAAGTCTGCGTGCACCACAGAATAACCCCAATCTTTCACCCTTCAGAAAAAGCCAACGAGATGGTTTAGCACATGGAGTACTTCTCTTCTCTCAGTATGGGAGTCAGATAGCAACTTTATGAATGAGGTGACTGGTGAAGACCCCTCAACCACAGCCTGATTTACACAGTCCATCATGGTGCGCCACACGGCTGTGTGTCGGGGGGCCTGTGACACTGTTACAGCTTGCCCCAGTCAGTCTGTGGTTATGTCAATAAAAACTGGGAACCGCAAATGTGGCGCATTCCCGTTGCAGGCTGCATGTCTGCTGTTTATGGTAATGTTTCTGTGGACTGACTGATAGGCATATCCACCAGGGAGGCATTGTCTCTGGACAGAAATGCCTTTTGACTTCACCCTCTAATGCAACACCACTGTCCTTTACGGCTGCATTTGTTGGACTGGAATGGAATTTCAGCCTCTATCTTCATTTTACATACACACTCCTGCAAGATAAGTTGGGAATTTTCCAAAGGTATTTATTATCTATGAGAGAACAGGCTATAGCAGTGTGTCAGTGTGTGTGCTGTCGGTCATGTTTTCGAGGATTCTCTCTAATTTCTTGTTAGTGGTGCAAATTGATGCAATGATCACTCCAGATAAGATCCCCTCAGTCTTCATTCATCACTGGGAAAGTGTTATCAACTCAAACCAACCCCAAAACCATAATAAGCAGTTAGCAAAGACATGCTGAAGTAGCTCTGATAGGACTGATGATGGTGTGTAGAAGAAGGCTGACAGAGGAGAGGACACTTAGACAGGAGTGAAGCTCAGATGCTGGCGGTCATTACGGCTGATTCCAGCTCAGCATGAGACAGATCTGAGCTGATATCTGCTTTTAGCTTGATGGCAGATTGCTGTGTTCTCATATGTAGGCTGGATGTGAGTGATGTGTGGAGGTTGTCTTTCTGGTCTGGAGCGACAGCAGAATGTGATGTATGGTTACATTCAGTCTGCTGCGTGTGTGGATCTGGAGGCGAGATGTGCAGTCTGACAACAGGGACTGAAACACTGTTTTTGTGTGAGAAATAATGACACCCTGATTGTAATTATGAGGTGAAAATAAGTAACATATGCATTAGAAGAGTTGTAATAAAACATACAGTACACAGTCTATGGTCACTTGTTTAATTATGTAATTTTCCAGTATTTGGTCTAATATGTTTTATGAATCTCAGCTTTTGTTAACTGCTTCTTCATTCTGTGTGGAACTTCAGGAAGCAGTTGTGAAACAGAGCTTCACATTTGCTGAACTCTGCCATTGCATAAGAAATACAGTATTTATGGCTTCATGTTATACTTTAATGTTCTCATTCCACTCACAATATTTCACAAAATGCTCAGAAATGTATGGATTGTAATTTAATATTTAATTGTGTAGCTTCACATGTCAAACAGCTGACAACTCATAATGGAGCTAAACGATTCTGTAATTCTGTTTTCACGTGATGAAAGTCTTCGCTTTTTGCCCCAAGCCGTTCCCTGACCTCCAGTGCAGGGTGGGCAGGGGCCTCACCTCTTCCCTTTACATCATGTCTCTGGTCTGCGCTGTGGTCAGATCATCCCAAAAATGTGAACTTTCTCCGCTCCTCTTACAGCTATCCTCAGCAGACTTCCCCCAGAAACATACCAGTGTACACAGGGAGCTGATAAAGGGGAAGAAAGGCTTTACAGGGTGGGAACACACCCCCAGTGCTCCGCTCACTGGGGAATGTGAAGTAGGAGTCAGGCTAATCTTCAGCGCCAATGAGAGACTGGCTCCTGTCTGCCTGGCTGCCACTTCCCTATCTGTGTGTTTCATTTGAGCCTGTCAGGCCCTATCTGAGATGCTGGTGCTGCTGCTACTGCTAGGTTCAGGTCCAGGGACAGCAGGGCCAGCAGAATATATACACATGCAAAGGACTGGGAATACTGAAACTGTATTGTTTATCATCTTTCAGTGGAAGAGTATTGTGTTGTGTGTATCATTCTGAGCCAATGTAAATTATGAAGATATATTGAGTTCTTGTTTCATATGTGTGAAAAGCTTTGTTTGATGTAATGCATAAAAATGGGACACAGCTTATTGTGTTATACATGAGTCCATCCTGATGGGTACTGATATCTGAACAACACCAAGCATCTGCAACAACTTCAGACCGGCATCAAAAACACATTTAAAGATCCCCTCCTGACATATTTTGGGTCAAATACAAAAAACAGTCTGTTTAGTATTGTATATGCTTTCACAGAAGGTTCAATTACATAAAATATAAAATAAATAAAAAAAAAGAAAAATGTATTCTTTCCCATATCCTGCATTAGAAAATCCAGATTCTATGAATATCTATGAGGATTTTTCATTTTAAAAGATTAACTACAGGACCCAAGATGTCTCCTACTTCACTGAAAGTCCATTCTCATGTGTAAGTGTCATGAGTCTGATCCCAAATGCAGACATGTCCAAGTAGGTAATGTGAAAAGACACGTTTTACATACTTTTATTCAAAACAGGCAGAGATGACCTGATGGTGGCTGCCTGGTGCTTGAGCTGGGTGGAGAGAAATTTAGGGTTAGGTGAAGCAGAGTGAATCCCAGCTGGCTGGCGGGCATATCAGACTGGCGAGGCTGGCAGGCAGGCATCGAATCCTGAAGACAGGCAGTACAGGTGTGACACAAAAACTGGCAGGCATGCAAAAAAATTACCAAATTGGGATCAATAAAGTAAAATCTAAGTCTAAGTCTAACTGACTAATAATAAAGCCAAACAGACAGGAAGGTAAACTGGTAGTTAGAAGTGTGACACACTGACAAACCGTGAATGGCACAACAGTCCGATGGGGACTGGCTGTCGGTGCAGGGTAGGGCAGGTGTGCTGATTCTGGATGATGAGCAGGTGTGCCCAGAGAAAGACACAGAGGAAGGAGGGAAGAGGAACGAGCAGACAGACAGACCAAAACAAAACCAAACCAAGCTCAACCCATTCCAGCTCTGCTGAATAAGAGAGCTGTGACACTCCCATAGCGCGTGTTACTTATGTGTTTTTGGCATTTTAACACACTAGTTGACCTCTCAGGTATCTGGTCAATAGTGATATTTTATTTAGCCAGTTTTAGTTCATGTTTTTTGTAAACTAACAGCTGTAGTTTCTAGCTAGATTCTAATTGCGGTCAACTAACGTTAGCAACACATCACTAGCTACCATAACCAGATGTCAGTTGGCGTACACTTTCTTTAAAGCTGCAGTAGGTAAGATTGAGGAGAGCAGGCTTAGCCTGAAAATTTGAACCAACACAAGTTCCACGTCACTCCCCCTCCCTCTCCGCTGCACTCATGCCCTGCCTCCAAACAACCAGTAACTAATTGGTTGTTTTGTGTCGGGCACGATGGATTCTTGCAAATCGCAGTAGGAGCAGTAGGTGGGACCAATGGAGCTGTTTGTTCACAGATTACATGTTTCATGTACTGCTGTCTGGGTATAGGGACAGTTTTAGCAAATATGACCAAAAAAAATACCTTTATACAAGTTACCTACTGCAGCTTTAAATTAAGTGCAGTTATTGGCACACACAAAGTTTATCTTGGGTTATTAGATTTGTTGTTAAAGTGAGCATCACTTAGTTTTGACTGTATCAGTACACCTGATCACAATGAACGGTAGCTCGCTGAACCAGATAACATTGTAAGCTTGTATCTAGTGAGGTTGTTTCTTGGTTCATTCAGTCATTGAACACATCACATTAGAGCATCAGTGACGGGTTGCTTCATCTATTTTTCTGTTGAAGAGCTGACATTTGAACTCATGGGAGGCTGACTTTCAGTTAGTGGTGTGTGTGTGTGTGTGTGTGTGTGTGTGTGTGTGTGTGTGTGTGTGTGTGTGTCTGTCAAGGAACAGTCAGAAAATGGCTCCCAAGACAAAACACAAAGCCACATGGAATTGTATTCACTCTCTTCACTCAAAACAGTGTCTTAAGGCAGCTGTTTGTGCATAACCACATTTTAAACAGCTCTTAGATAGAATACAGTGCTGGATTTAAGATGCACAACTCCTCATGTTTATGGCTCCCAATGGCTAATAATGAAAAAAATCATTTTATTTCCCAAAAGAGCATTGAGTGCACACTCCTGAAAATGCTAAAGAAATAAAAGTGATCGGAGATCAAGTATTGATCAAGTATTCTGGTGATTTTTCAATTTTCTCTGAAAGAAGCACATGTAACACTTTCAACACTCAAAGTGTCCCTGAAGAAAATTGGAATCATTGGTGTGAGATCTTTGTCTCTTTGAAAGCAACAATGGAGATCTATAAAAAGGTTTGCCCAAAAAATTGCATTTTTTAGAAGCCGCTTGAAAGAGTCCAAAGATTCAGGAAATCTTATAGATGGGGGACAATGATTCCGGAGGGTTGGGCCTAAAACAACAAAGGCACAATCATCTTTTGTTTTGAAGTTGGAACAGAGGATGGATAAAAGGCCTGGACTGGAGGATCAGAGAGGTCAAGAGGTGGAATACGGGAGCAGGAGATCATAAATGTAACTGGTGGAGGAGTCATGCAGAGCCTTTTAAATGATCACCACAATCTTGTAGTTTATTCTAAATTTTACAGGGAGCCACTGGAGGAAAGCAAGAAGAGCGGGTAAAGTGGGGCCGTTAGCCAGTTCTCGATCATTCTGAACTAACTGTAGTAACACTTTAGAGCAACTTGACTGAGACACGTGTGGAGGGAGTCACAAAAATCAAGTGTTACGATCTGCTAACGCACCTGATGCATCAGTCTGATTAGGGCCAGATTGTCCTGAATCGTTCACGGCTTCTTTGTTTGTTCCCATGTGTGAGTGCTCAGAATTGGTCTTTTTCCTCCTCGATCTCTCAACCATTGTTGGTGTCTTTTTGTTTGGACTGCCACTTACTGTGTGCTTTTTGTTTCAGTGCCTACCTGCCCTGTCAACGTTTGTGCCTTGCCTCAACCCGTGTTACAGAGCTCCTTTTTTTTTCCCACTCAGTTTTGAGTGCGTTTTATTTTCCCTTCTGTTTTCCACTCCTTTTGACTGCGCCTTTTGTTTATTGATTACTGTTACAGTAAATTCCTTTTGTTTGACTTTACCCTGTATCTGGTCTTCATACTTGAGTCCTAAAGAAAACATATTTAAAGGTTTTACCAAACCTTAGCATCAAGGAAAAGAGGACTGCATAAGCTTAGCAACATGTCGGTCAAAAGTCACACACTGATCAAAGATGATACCAAAATTTCTTAATGGTAAATTTGACATGAGAGTGACATGGACCAATGAACCGATCAACTGTAGACAGAGGGAGGACAGTTGATTCAGGTTATTGGGTATAGCAGAGAACTAGATATGTGCATCACCAGCATAACACTGATATGACACTCCTGAAAGTAGCAAAACAAACAAAAGAAGCAGAAGGACTGACCATTTTGAAGCAGTACGAGAAGAATGGAACGATCAATGGAGTCAAAGGCAGCAGTCAAATCTAGTTGGATGAGAATGGAGTATTCACCTTTGTCTGCATTCATAAGAATATCTCAGTATTATGCTTGTGATGAAAGCCAGACTGAAATTTATGACCCTAAACTTGTTTCCGTGTTGTTACTTCTGTTATCAGGGAGATTGTTTGTCACCACCCATCTGCATGGTGTTGCACAGTGGTGGTAACGAGTGGAGGGAACTGCTGAAGTGTTGTCAGGGATTAACCGCTGGTCCCTGACGGAGAGGAACACGTCCCATGTCCTCAGTGTCTGAACCCTTGTAATTATAGGAAGCAGTTCATGTGTTGTGTCACAGGTGTGTGAGGCTGGTTGGGGATTTCTAAAGAGAGGTCAATGTGTGTTTGGACAATGGCACAGTTGTTGGTTATTTTGACTCTGTCCTTCAGCACATTGCATTTGAAACAATAATTAAGATTTTAAAGTATAGACTTTCCGCTTTATCATGAGGGTAATTATTATTCGATCATCAGATTCAAAGAATCTGCAACAAAGTACTAAATGTGACCATTTTATTTAGGTTTATAGGAACTTGTCCAATAACTTGTGGTCCTCTGAAACTCAGTGTGTCGAATGGCTGTAATTACTACATGTTCCCTTGATGCATCTGAAAATACCCACAAATTTAAGAGGAGAGTTTACACTTGAAGTCCACAGTCAGTATTTCATTTTAGGTTCTGTACTGGAGTACAGAGACTAAATAACAGATCAGCCAATGTCTAAACACTGAGTGTAGGTGTGTAATCTCACATCTGTAAGGCCAACCTCATGAAAATGTTTGGGAAACACTGGCTTCAGTGTGTATTTATGTCCTTCGGTGTATTGACCTGAACACTGTGTCATCTTTCTTTACCTGTCTCAGTTCTCTCCAGCAGCAACAGGCTGAACTCTAGTCAGGACCTGGTCCGCTCTGGGTCTATGACGTGGTCTGCTTCTGGCAGTGGAATGCTCTCATCAGATCATTCAAGGACCTGTAACATTACTGGTGGTGTGGACTTGAATGTTTTTGCTGTCATTGTGTGGATCAGCAGTTGACTGTGTGTGTCTGGAGATGTTTGGAGCAGTGATCATCCAGTGAAGTTCATTTAGCTCTCACAGTCAGCTGTCCACATCTCCTTTTCTTCCTACTTTTGTGGTGGAAGAATGTTAAGGCTATTGTGAACACCTGTGTGTCTTTCCTGGCCTGCTTTCTGCCATCTTTCTCTACCTGGAGGAGCAAAAAAGAAAAACTTATCTACCCACTCGCTGGAAATAGCATAGAATCAAATGTTTTGTTGGATGCAGCTGGTTGCTTTGTTTATTTTGCATTGATTGACCAAACTTCTTTCTTGACTTAAACTGAGCAGCTGCTGACATTCATTGATATTCGCTTGTTGTGCATGTTGATGTGAAGATGTTTACATTAGGATGTGACTCATTTTGACCATAGAAGCATGAGAATAATATTACTGCATACATACTGTAAATGAGTGGTGGGAGAAGTACTCAGATCCTTTACTGAAGTCAAAGTAACAATACCACAGTGTAGAAATACTCTGTTACAAGTACAAGTCCTGCATTCAAAGTTTGACTGAAATAAGAGTACAAAAGCATTTGCGTCAAAATATACTTCCAGTACAAAAAGTAAAAGTACAGTGGCATAAAGAGGTCAAAATGGAAAAGTATACAGGGTACAGAATAGAAAAACAACTATGTATAAGTAGATTTGTACAGATAATAATAATAAAAAAGAAAAAAATATGCAGAATGGCCCATTTCAGAATGATGTATATTATATTACTTCTCTAATGCATCAGTTCCATGATGTTGAGTGTAGTAGCTGTGGCTGCTTTGATAGATGGTATGTTGATGTTAAAGTTTTCTGTCTGCTGTTGTATAAAATGTTCTTAAATTATTGGAAATTTGTGTCAATAACTATAAGATATCCTGGCTATTCAGATTCATAAAAAAAAAGAAAAAAAGCTTATGAATATTATGCACAATTTAGTATGACTTTAAAATGTACTTCAGGGTGAATACAAGATTGCAGTAAGTAGAGTAGTGTCACATGAAAGATGCCTTTTACATCCTTACAGCTAAATGCCACTGAAATGTCCCTTATGCATTCAAAATACATCATATAATCAACACTTTGTACAACTAATCCACAGCGGCCTGCCTGCTCAGTGCTCTCCGTGAGTCTTGAGGTGCCTTGTAATATTGAATCATTGTTACTTATCATTACTCTTCTTAATGCTGCAGATTGAGCCTTTTTCTGACCAAACAATGATGAAGAGTTAAATAGGGTGTGAAACATCTTCCCCCACAGTCTCATAAAAGGCCAATTTACACAGATCATTTACCTGTGGTTCAGTGGCACAAGATGGAGCCTCGCGACCAGCTGTCACACAAGCTGCTGGCAAACATACAACACTGGCAGTAGGATGAGACTGCCCATATGTGTGGGAGAGAGAGACCCAAGAGTACCTTCCAGAGCTTGTATGCATATGCGTTTGTGCATATGTTGCTAATATTGCTGTCTGTATGTATCTGTGATGATTTTTACGTTACGTGGTTTTCTCCAGAATGACTGAATGTCAAAGGTCACAGCACAACAACAAAAACAGCCCACAGGAGATGAGCTAAATACATGGGAAATGGTGATAATGTGTGTGTGTGTGTGTGTGTGTGTGTGTGTGTGTGTGTGTGTGTGTGTGTGTTATGACAATGCTGTCATAACATTTGTTGACTTATAAATGATGAAGTGAACCGGACTTGTTTTGAAGCAATTAAAAAAATGTTAGATACTCTATATGCTGAGAAGAGCAAAGCTTAGGGGGTTAAAGAAAACACATGATGCTCATTTTCAGGTTCATACTTTTATTTCAGGGGTCTCCTGGAAACGTTGTCATACTTTAATGTTCAAGTCTCTTTAAGGTCTCCCTCTTGAAACGCCCAGGCCTGAGCAGGCACCACTCACCAAATCCAAACACAGATATCCATCTTTGTAGCCTCGGACCAATGACGCTTACCATGATGGGCAGAAACTTGTGTGGAACAGACTTTATCCTGTACCAACCCCTAGCCCCAACTTTCATGTCCTCCATTGAGGTAAAGCGTTCCTTGGATACAGATGTTGTGTCAGCTGGTAATGGAGCTCTCAGGTCACAGTGGTCACCCTGATGTGTTTCCCTGTGGATGCTGTTTACCACTGTGTTGCCTTCAGGCCATTGTTTAACTGAAGCATGACACCTGCCCAGCTGTATTATATCACTCAGAAAATCACCCATTTACCCATTCAATTGAATACAGTACAACGACAAGATGTTTAATGTTAAAACTGATAAACTTCATTATTATTATTATTATTATAATTGTATGTATGTATGTATGTATGTGTTTATTTATTTATTTATTCTTTCTTTTGAAAAACATCCTCTTATTCAAATGTGAAATAGTTTGAAGCCAAATTAAAGCTGTGCTTTAAAAGCTGTGCCCCCCCCCCCATCCATGTGAGCACCCCCCTCCCCTTTGTCGCATATACATAATGCTTCTCATTTGCTGCACAGTCACCAGTGACATCATCACATCAAAAGCTGAGAGATTTGCTTAAATTATGGTTGGCATATGCTGATTTGTGCCCCTCTGTCTATCTGTCTGTTCTTGGAAACAGGCATACAAAAATGCAGAAGTACAATCTGTAACAACAGCCCTAGAGCTGGCAAAAGTCTGCTAGCTGACGCATTTTGCTACATCTGACTTTTGAAAAGGTGCAGGCAACATGGAGGGAAGTTAAACACTGGTCATTTACTTTTTGCACTACTCCCGTACTTATGTCAGCATTCACTAATATACATTACATCTGTGCAAATATCTTCTGCAATATTACATTTTTCTACTGCACTATCTATCTATCTATCTATCTATCTATCTATCTATCTATCTATCTATACACACACACACACACACACACACACACACACACACACACATATACGTATGTGTGTGTGTGTGTATATATATTTTTTTGTCATCTCACGTGTGTCTGCTTTCTGCCTGGAAAGCCAGATATTTGTCGAGGTTAAACCCAAATTTAAATCTCATATTTCCACAAATTGTGACACTCTGCTCTGCTTTTCTTCTTTAATTGAACATACAGTACATCATTGCAGACAGGAAATATTTGATTCAAATGGTTTTGCAAAAATTTCACCTTTCCACCTAAGGAATGTGCATGTAATGTCACAGAAAAAAGAGTAATGTACTGTGTGCTGCAGTCACAAATGGGGCTAACTCACTATCTGGCTACAGCCATGCAAATTAGCAACAAACATTGGTGAGACTGACAATGGTATGAGTTGACTCACAGAATATTATATTAATATCAACATATTTCTTTGATCAGTGTGAAAAATCTTGAGTTGATTCTGCTTAGCAACTACTATTAGAGTTTCCTTGTCAGTTGAAAATGACATGTGGTGTGACAAGTACATCAAAATAAACACCTCTCCCAAGAAGAGATCAGCCATCATGAACACAGTCTTGGGCCAATTGAACTAGTTGACACAAAATGGCATAGTCTGATATGTGCATGTTTCCGGACCACTCTCAATCAAACCACACCAACACAGCTGAGTTTTTGAGCAAATAATATCTAAGAATGTTTTTTTTTTATTTTTTGACTTTCATTGTGGCTTATTTAATCACTAATATTCAAAGTTACAGAGAAACACTTGATTTGACACCAAATTTCAAGTAAAAATCTGAAGAAGCCTATTAGGACGAAGCTCTAAAGGAAGTCTTCTTCTGGTGTCTCTGCTTTCACAACAGAATCTTTGTCCTTCTCTGCAGATACTGATTCCCCACAGGTCTTGATTCCACTGAAGCAGGCATTTCACAGCCACCTCAGAATGTCTTCTCATGGATGTAATCTCACTGTGGGTCTTACTTGCCAATAGGGCACAACTCAGCATTGCCCCAGAGACCACTGTACAACAGAATGGACACAAAAACAGATACAAAAAAATGAATGTATAATAAGATGGAATATAGACAGTGCATAAAACCAAAGAATAAAAAATTCAAATCTTGGTAAAAATAGAGTAGAATAAGGTAAATCATAACATAAAATGAACATAAAATGAAAATGAAAACAGATTATATAGAATTCATTAAATCAAGTAAAATACAACATTTCAAAAGAAATGCATCAGTGTTTAAGACGGAGACAAAGCACAAAAGTGCAATCAGTACAGTCGGATTAAAGAGGACGAGAACTGAGACCTGATTTTCATCAGGATTTAGTCTGAAGTCACTGATGATTTTACTCAGAGCAGTTTCAGTGCTGTGGTTTGTTCTAAAGACTATTTTCTTCAAGAAAGGCATTCATTTTCACTGAAACTGTTTTTTCAAGTATCTTACTGATGAATGGAAGGTTGGATATCGGTCTGTAGTTAGTGAGTGCATTACTATCTAGGCTGGGTATCTTTAGTAATGGTTTTTACAGCAGCTGTTTTAAACACATCGGGGAAGATGCCTGCTTGCAGAGATGTAGTTATAATCTTCAGGACATGATTTGACACACTGTCAAACA